>NC_081533.1:36282511-36340011 GCF_030273125.1 Centropristis striata
TAAATTCGTACTGTTGTAAATAACATGTCTCTATATACACAGTTACAAAGTTCACCATTTCAAGTTCATTTTATATTTATCATTTTATTATTATTATTACTATGTTTATTATTACAATTTTCAGAGTGTTTCTTACCTAGACCGATTCAGGTAATTGTTAGTTTTATGTATGTGTGGGGGGGCTTCTGGCTTTGCGGGGTCGGTTAGGGTTAGGGTTAGGGTTAGGGTTAGGGGGGGGGTTAGGGTTAGGGTTAGGGTTAGGATAGGGGAACTGATCCCGCCCCCGGTAGGGAGCAGGGGTTGCTCTCGCTGTCCAACCCCTGTTTTGGTCCTGGTAGGGAGGACGGGGCCGTTGGCCTCGGCCACGTCGGACCACCGTCCACCCATCCTCAAAGCCCCCCATATCCATGGGAGGCAACTGTCTGTATATATGTATTTATTTATTTATCCAAATGTAAATAAAAGTAAAAAGCAAAAATAATATTTATTTATTTATTAATGTATCTATTTATATATTTATTTATTTATTAACGTATTTATGTATTTATTAATGTATTTATTTATTTATAATCGTATAGCAATGAAATAAGGAAGGTGTGTCCTGTAAATAAAACTAAATAAAAAATAAAGCGACGTTTCGACTTTAATCAGTCTTCTTCAGGCTACGGACACACTGAAAAACTCTCAAACTGGCTGTTAGATAGCTGGTACACAAGTGCTCTCCTCCGTGGTCAGAGAGAGAATGAGCTCCCTCTGTTTCTCCGCCTCTTATATAGCCACAGCTCCTGCGCTCTGATTGGCTGCTCGAATTTGCCTGGAAATAAGTGGCATTTTAAGGTAGAAACAGCATAATATATTTATGTATGAACTTTTTTAAGTTAGTGGCATTATAATTCAATCCTTATTTAAGTTTTTAATGAAATTGTTATTAATATATTGATGTCTTTAATGAATTTATTTATTATATTTTAATTTTTTAACCCCATGGCTTCCAAAATGAATTAAATTGACCCCTATGATGCCCCAAATAAAAAACTGATGTAAAAAAAATTGTTCTGTAATCCCATGCTGGCCCAAAATTAATCTTTTTTTGTGGTTTTATTCTTTACTTTCCCGCGGTAAGTAATTTTGAATGGTTTTACCCTTTATGTTCACGCGGTAAGTGATTTTTACATGGTTTTTAATGTTTTTATTCACGCGGTAAGTTGTTATAACTGGTTTTATTCTTTACTTTCCCGCGGTAAGTGATTCAAAATGGTTTTACCCTTTATGTTCACCCGGTAAGTGATCTTTAAATAGTTTATGCTTATGTTTTAACACGGTAAGTAATTTAAAAAAATGGTTTTAATTTTGTTTCCATACGGTAAGTGGTTTTAAAATGGTTTTTAATTCTGTTAGGGTTAGGGTTAGGGTTAGGGTTTAGGGTTTAGGGTTAGGGTTAGGGAAGAAAGGATTTGGATGACAGAGTGCCGTAGGCACTCTGTCATCAATGCACACTCCATGCCACCTCCCCCTGTGTCCAGGCCAGCCCCCCAGGTCCCACAGAGCTGGCAGTCCCCCTGCACAATCATATCCCCCAATAACTGTAATAAATCAGCAGATTTAGTTGAAGTATTTACATTTCTGATTCCATGTGTTTCCAACTGTACATTTATACAAAGAACAGGTTAATAAAATTATTTACATTTTAATAGTTATACATATATATGTATATATATACAGAAAAAAAGAACAATCATAGTAATACAGTGATAAATAATTATGTACAGTTAAATTGACATATTTACATTCATATTTACAGTTATAGGACAAGATTGACTTCAAAAAACTATGTACATCTCCTGACATCAACCGAAAGTGCCCTCTAAGATGTTTCAGCACTGGGTTTTTGTTAGGGGGGTGTGTCAGGGGGTCTGGGGTTAGGGTTCAAAGGTCAAATGGGTCTGGGGGGTTAGTCGTTTGTTCCCAGTGTCTGTTAGGGTTAGGTTTGGAGGTAAGGTTAGGGTTAGTTTTTTTTGGGGGGAGGGGGTTTCAAGCGTCCAAGGATTAGGGTTAGGGGTGGGTTTGAGAGTCCTTTAGGGTTAGAGTAGGGGTCTTGGGTGGAGTTAGGGTTAGTTTATTAAGTCCAGTGTCCAGGGTTACGGTTAGGGGTGGGTTTCAGAGTCTTTAGGGTTAGAGTTAGGGTTAGGGTTAGGGTTAGGGTTAGGGGGGTGGTAGGGTTAGGGTTAGGGTTAGGGTTAGGGTTAGGGTAGGGTTAGGGTTAGGTTTTTGTTAAAACGCAGCACTCTTGAAGAGTGCTACGGGGGGCACGGGCGCAGGGGATCAGGCAGATAAAAATCTTTTTATTTCCCTTTTATAGTTTTGCTTTAATAAAAGCTGATAAAAAATATATTTTTTTTATGTATGCCATAAAAATGGTTTAAAATAATTGATTTAAAAGCTGGAGGCTGGAGGTCCGGACGGGGGTTGAGGGAGCGATTAAAAACTCCGTGAGTAAAATAAATGAAGGAAAAACAATTTTAAAATAAATGAATAAAATAAATAAAAGTGGAGTTTATTGAGGGCTGCTCCGATTATTTCCTCGGAGGAGATCTAAAAGGTATATGTATAAAAGCGGAGTAAAATCACAATTAAAGAACCATAATAATATATGAAAAAATGTTTATATAAAAAAAGGGGGGAATAAAATTAATAAATAGGCAAACCAATAATTAATTAATTAAATGAATAAGTATAAAAAAGAAATAAAATAGATCTCTAATAAATAAGTATAAAAATCATATATAAATAATTTGAAACATGCAGTCCCAGAGTAAGTGCTAATGGATTTAAAATATAAATATATAACGATGAGGGGTGTATAAAACATGCAGAATAAATATAAGTGCTTTAAAAGGTAAGAAAAGGTAAGTGCTATAAAAGAAGGTAAAATCCATGCAATACAATGAAAAACACACTTTTATAATAAAATTTCCTTTTAATTGTAACCCCTCCCTGAAAATTATATTAATAAATTAAATCCAAAATTAAGTCCGGGAAAATGCATGAAATTTATTAAAATCCCATAAAATAAAATAAAAAATAAAAATAGAAACAAATAAATAAATTGAAGGTTCTTAAAATCCTGAAGGTACTCTCACTTCTATATGAGTTACTAAGACATGTTTGGGGGACGGACACTCCTTACATTGGTATCGTCTTAGGCTCCCCCTCATAACGTAAGTATAATGAACGTGAGAGACTGGGAAGGATTAAAAGCATGCATGTAAAAACCATTATAAATATGTACAAGAATATAAACATACAATATAAAACACAACATATAAAATATAAATTATATAAAATATATACAATATAAATTATATAAAATATAGAATATAAAATATAAAATATAAATAATAAAATACAAAATATGAATGATAAAGTACAAAGTATAAAGGTTATGTGCAAAGCAAGCGGATATCAAGTGAATAAAACCATGTTAGTATTGCAGTATAAATATTTATAAGCATGCATATAAAAACATATTTGTCATTAAAATGTTTTCCCAGTCTCTAAAGGGGGGAGCCACTCTTGATTGAAGGGTGCCCGTCCCCCGAAAGTTTTGGGAAACCCTTTTGATAAAAACCTCCGAGGAAAAAAGAGAGAGTTGCAGGGAAGGGGGGGGAAAAAAAAGGGGAGAGGGGGAGAGAGAGAGAGAGTGTGTGTGTGTGTGTGTGTGTGGGGGGGGGGGGGGGGGGGGGGGGGGGGGGGGGGGGGAAGTGAAGGAAGAGGGAGGGTTAGGGTTAGGGTTAGGGTTAGGGTTAGGGGTAGGGGTAGGTATGGGGAGGGGGGGAGGAAAGGATACAGACCCTGGTTAGGGTAGGGGGAGGTAGGGTTAGGGTTAGGGTTAGGGGTAGGGTTAGGGTTAGGGTTAGGGTTGGGTTAGGGAGGGGGGGAGGAAAGGATACAGACCCTGGTTAGGGTAGGGGAGGTAGGGTTAGGGTTAGGGGTAGGGTTAGGGGTAGGGTTAGGGTTAGGGTTGGGTTAGGGAGGGGGGGAGGAAAGGATACAGACCCTGGTTAGGGTAGGGGAGGTAGGGTTAGGGTTAGGGGTAGGGTTAGGGTTAGGGTTAGGGTTAGGTTAGGGTTAGGGTTAGGGTTAGGTTAGGGTTAGGGTTAGGGTTGGGTATGGGTAGGGGGGGGAGGGAAGGATACAGACCCTGGTTAGGGTAGGGGGAGGTGGAGGTAGGGTTAGGGTTAGGGGTAGGGTTAGGGTTAGGGTTAGGGTTAGGTATGGGGAGGGTTGGGGAGGGGGGGGAGGAAAGGATACAGACCCTGGTTAGGGTAGGGGGCGGTAGGGTTAGGGTTAGGGTTAGGGGTAGGGTTAGGGTTAGGGTTAGGGTTAGGGTTGGAGTTAGAGTCGGGATGGGGAAATGGAGAAAATTCAGGGAGGGGTGAGGTAGAGGAGGAGAGAGAGGGGGGAAAAAAGAGAGGGGAGGAAGAGACGGGGGGGAGAGAAGGAAGAAGGGGGGAGGGAGAAAGATTGTGTAGGAGCAGCCCATTGCTCACTCCCCCAAGGGGAGGCGGATCCATTCAATATTTTTCATTTAGTCCGAGAGGATCAATGGTCTTTAGTGAATGGATCCACCTCCTTTCCGCCGCCCGTCTCTGCGTCACCGTCCAGTTCCTGTTGCTCTCGAGGCCCACACTTTGTAAGTTGTGTGGGCCATGCTGTTTAAAATGTGTGTATAAAACATTAGTGCCATTACCACTGTTCATCAAATAAATATGCTGTTTTATTCTTAAAATGAGTTCGTTCCCAGTCTCCCCCACATAGAGTTTGTGGCAGGCCCTGCATCTTATAGCATATATTACATTTTGTGTATCAGGTTTGGGGGCCTGCCACAGTTTGAGGCCATTCCTGGAATGTTTGTTAAAAATGTAGGGGAGACGGATAAACCCAATTTCTGAGCCTCGAAGCGCTTCCTTCTTGCCTGCGTCCCTATTTAAATTAGTGTGGACTAGCAGGTCTTTAAGATTTTTGTTTTTTCGAAAGGCGGAGATCATGCGGCACTCTCTCAGCACGTCATGATGCTCCCCCGCCCCCTGGAGATTACCCCTGATTTCCGTTAAAAAAGGTTTTAAATTTTTGGAGTAGGTAATCACCAGGGGAACGAGGGACACATCCGACGGCGTGAGGTTGTTGTTATTGCTGTTGTTGTTATTAAAAGTGCCGCTGACCTCCGCCTTTATGCTTCTAAGGAAGCGCTTCGAGTAGCCCCGTGGCCTCAACGCATCAAAAAGTACCTTCGTGGCCTCCTCCACATGCTCCGGGAAGGTGCAGATCCTGTGAAAGCGAATCAGCTGGGATTTGATTAGACCCCTGTACGTGTGTTTGGGGTGATAACTTGATTTGTGGAGAAGGGCATGTCTGTCAGTCTCTTTGAAGTGTACTTTGGTGGCCAGTGTTTTGGTCTGGTCGCTGGTAGTACAAAAGAAGACCCTAGTGTCCAGAAATTCTATTGTCGTTTTTTGTAAGTTGTGTTTTAGTTTTATTTTTGGGTGGTGATTGTTGAGTATGTTGATGAAGTCCAAAAAGTCCTGTTCAGTCTTGTCCCAGAGGCCGAAGATGTCGTCCAGGTACCGGAAGTACAGCAGTGGTTTGACTGTGAGTTTGTTGAAAACTGTTTCTTCCCAATGGGCCAGGTAGATGTCTGCATATGAAGGTGCGTATTTGCGGCCCATTGCACACCCACACAGCTGGAGATAGTGGTTATTATTAAATATGAAATCGTTGCGGGTGAGTGTTAGTTCCAGTAGTTGTAATATTTGTGTGTCTGGTCTGTTGGAATTTGGGTGTTTATTGAAAATGTCTTTAATTGCTGCCAGTCCTAAATGTGTTTCTATGTTCGTGTACAGTGAATCTATATCTATGGAGAAAAGGTATGTGTTGGTAGTTACTTGTATGTTACTGATTTTATTGACAAATTCATATGTATCTTTGATGTAGCTAGTGTGAAGTTTGGATAATGGGTTGATAAAATGGTCTATGTATTGTGTGATGTTGTAGGATTCTGAACCACAATCGCTGACTATTGGTCTTCCGACCGGAACAACAGAGGGGACCGTCCAGGTCACAGGAGGCTTGTGAATTTTCGGGAGGAGGTAGAAAAGGCGGGGCCTGGGCTCATCCGGGCTGTCCAGGTATTGTTTTTGTTTCAAATTGATGTATTTGTGGTGGTATAATGTGGAGGTGATTTTACTGATCATGATTTGTGTTTCTTGTTGTAATGATTGTGTTAAAGGTTTGTAATATGTGGTGTCATGTAGTTGTCTTGTGGCTTCTAAAATGTAATTGTTCCTATCTTGTATGACTATTTGGCCCCCCTTGTCTGCTGGTTTAATAACTATGTGTTTGCAATTACCAAGTGTTTTAATAATGTGTTGTTGTTGTGCACTAATGTTGGGTGTAATGTCTGTTCGGGGGCGCCATTTTCTAAGTGTATGTATGTTATTGTCTATTAACTGTTGAATTGCCGGTGACATGTTACTAGTGTATGGTTCCCAGTGGGACGGCCCGGTGAAGAGCACAGGCTCCCGCCTCTCTCCATCCCGAAAATGTTCTAAAAGTTTCAGCCTCCTGTGAAACGCGTGGAGGTCCCCCCTGAGCTCCGGCCGGGTAGGGGGATTTGGTGTGGGAATGAAGGTGAGTCCTTTTTCTAGTATCTCCAGCTGTGCGGGTGAGAGAGAAAGAGTGGAGCAGAGGTTGGTGATGTTGGATGAAGGGGGAGTTGTGATTGCACATTCCTCCCCCGTTAGAAGTTTAACTGCTGCTTCCAGTACCTGAACAACATCTCGGCCGTCTGCTTCGTCCAATGTACTGGGTCCGTGGGTACTGTGTGGAAGACAAGGGGGTTAATTTCTGGTAGGAAGTTGTATTTGGTTGTTATGAGGTTATTGAGTCTGGTGAGTAGTTGTTGTTTCTGTGGTTCAAGTCTGTTGGAAAAGTTTATTACAGGGATGTAAATGGTGGCGTTAGGGAAAGTCGTCCGGGCAGTCTTGTGAAGTTGTTGTAACTGTTTGTGGGTTGTGGTATGTTCCTGTTCCTGGAGGCAGTTATTGAGGCCTGCTGCTAAAATGACTTGTGTTGTGTCTGGGTGTGGGGGTAGTTTTTTGAGGATGGAGTTGAGGTGGTGAAAAGTGGCTCCGGGGTAGCTGTCAACTTGAATGTCACTGTCCTTGAATGTAGGTATGCGGGAGAGGTTGGAGTCGCCTATGACTAGGGTCCGCTTATGTACCACCAACGACCATTCCTGGTTTTTACGGAAAGTGGTTTTGTGTCTGAAAGGTTCCATGCGCCCTAGGGAGCCAGGTGACTGCACAGAGACCCTGTTTGGCTTAGAGGTGGATGACTCAGATTGAGATGGAATCAGCTTATCGCTTTTCATAGTGCCATCAATCATCATCGTGTTTTTAACCACCTCTGTGATGGGTACAGTTTCACAGGGCTCTGTGCTAGTCAACTCTGGCTCCCCCCGCTGTTGTTGTGGTGATGCTGGAGATGAAGAAGGAGAAGAGGAGATGGTGTTACTACATGGGAGGACAATGTTACTGTATGTGTGAGTTTGTGTTGTTTTACTATTGTTTTTGGGTTGGGGTGCTGGGGAGATGGAAGGGGAGGTCGAGGGACCGGCAGGGCGCCCAGCCCCCTGTAGGTTAGGTTGATCCAGCTCCCGCCGTGAGATAGGGTGGACGTCCGCCCTTACCCTACGCCTGGGGTTCCTTTTAGGGAGCTGGATCTGGGGCCGAGGCGCCGCGCCGTGTCCCCCGGCCTGCGTACAGGGGTCTGGGTTAGTGGGAAAGGAGGTGATGGTAGGAGAAGGTAAGATAGGAGGAGGGAGGGAAGGAGGGGGGGAGGGGGAGGGAGAGCGAGGGAAATGTGGGAGCGATGGGGGAGGAGGTGATGGGTAAGGGAGAAGGGATGGAGTATGGGGAGAGAAGGGAGAGTGGGAGGGAATGATGGGGGGAGGAGAAGGAGGGGGAGGAGCAGGAGGAGAGGGCCAAGGGAAAAGTGGGAGATTTGGGAGCGGGGAGGAGTTAGGAGGGGAGGGAAGGGGTGGGAGAGGAGAGGAGCGAGGAGGTGGGGGGGAGGGGGGAGGGAGGGAAGGATCAGCTGGGGCCGGTAATGGAGGGAAATCAGTGAGGGAGAGCAGAGGGTGCTGAGCGTCATCCCCCAACACAGCCACCCTAGATGTTAGCTCGTGGAGGGTGCTGGTGGAGGACGACGTCAGCCTCCCCCCGTATCTGGCTCTCCCCCACTGAACAGCTTTGTTGTATGCTGTTTGGCAGAAGGGGGGGATGTTCTCCAACTCCACAGCAATGACTGTGTCATAGTGTGTCCTTAATATTGTCATGTTGTGGTGCATCCAATTTGTAGTGTTCTGTATGACTTTATCCAGTGTGGTTTGATTGGGTGATGATGGTTTGATGAATGAAGTGAGACGGGTGACCTTGTGCATCATTCCTGCTGGGAATGTGCCTTTTTCAAAAGTGATGTTGATTATTTCTGAGTGATGGATGGCTTGAAGTAGTTTGAAATATTTTTTAGTTTGTAGGTGTGTTTCAGGTGGCAGACTGTGTGTGGCTGGTGTGTGGTTGTGGGTTCCCGGGGGGGCGCCGCGGGGGCCGCGGGGGCCATGGGGGCCGCGGGGGCCGCGGGGGCCATTGGGACCGCGAATGCGGCGGCCCGCCGCTGCGCCATCCCCAGGAGTGGTTGCTAGTGGAGTGAATCTATTATGAAGTTTAAGTGCCATGTGGGGGGGGGGGGGGGGGGGCTGCGGAGTTGGAGAAACTACAGTAGAAAGACCCAGCTGAAAACAGTTTCACAGATGTCTTAAAGTGTTTATCACCCTCCCGAGAGGAGGATGAGCAGATGAGGAGCCACCTAATTGAAGGAAAAATCAATAAAACAATAAACCACTAAAACAATAAACCAATAAAACAATAAAACAATAAAACAGTAAAACAATAAAACAATAAACCAATAAAACAATAAAACAGTAAAACAATAAAACAGTAAAACAATAAAACAATGAATCAATAAAACCAAATATGTAGATTAGTGTGAAAGGGATTAAGAGAGAGGAGGAGGGAGAAATTAAAAAGGAGCAGCAGTCCTCAGTGGATTACCCTTTTAAAATGGAGGGATAAAAAAAGCAGGAAAAAATGTTTAAATCATAAAACAGTTAAAACAAGGTTAAAAGCACTCACGTTGGCAAGCTGAAGGTTTGCTTTCAAGCTTGATGTCAGCAGGGTTTTTTTAGAAAAATTTAAATAAAAGCCAGGTGGACCATGTTAAAAAAACGATTTAAAAGCACAGGAAATTAAAATCCAATAAAATCCAAGCAAGCAATTAAAAATCCATGATAAAAACCAGTTGGTTGTGAGTTTGGGGAGTCTTCAGTGTGCACACACTTACTTGTTGTTCCTTTGATATACTCACACCTTTGATGTTCTTTAAAATGGTAATTGTTGCTGTTTCTTTGGTTGATAAAATTCCCGTGCGGTCCAGAGCGCTCGTCCTGTGTTTAAAAACTGTTTAAAATGACTTAAAAGATGCTTCTAAAATCTCACATAGAGAGGTGCTGTACAATTTGCTAAAAGAGAATAAAAAGGTCTCGACGTTTCGCCATCCAAATGGCTTCCTCAGGAGATCTGAACTGGCTGTAAAATGGTGGACTTTAAATGAAATGTTTGGGGCTGGGCTTGAGACTTCCCTCCATTGATTGGCCCAGCCCTTTCAGTCACATGTCCTTTGGTTTTTTTTAAAAAAAGAAAAAAACTTGTTTTTACAGGTTGTTCAGGGAAAAAAAATAAAATAAAATAAAGGTTTTGTTGAAAAAAGAGAGAGAGGGAAAAAAGAATTGGAAATAGAGGGACACACCTATGTCTACATAAAATGAATTTTAAAATAGATCAAAATCTAATAAGAGGAATAAATTATTTGATAAAGGCCTGTATGTATATAAATAAATAAAATAAAATAAACAAACAAATAAGCAAGGGAATAAAGCAATGGGAATTGTTTGTTTAAACGAGTACCATATAGGCCTATATCTGTAAAAACCATTTTGTAAAAAAATAAAATAAAATAAAAGAATAAAACAAATAAAATAAATGAATAAATGAATAAAAAATAAAATGAATAAAACCAATAAAAATGATTTAAAAGGCGGTTGAGGCTGGGGCCAGATCCATTAAAACAAGTCACACTTAAAAAACAGGGTAAATGGCTTGTTGGTAAAAAACCTGGATGATAAAAGAAAGCAACAGGAATATTATAAAAAAACATATAAAAGTGCTTAAAGGAGTTAAAAATCCCCTGGCTCTGGCAAAGGTTAGGTTTTTGTTAAAACGCAGCACTCTTGGAGAGTGCTACGGGGGGCACGGGCGCAGGGGATCAGGCAGATAAAAATCTTTTTATTTCCCTTTTATAGTTTTGCTTTAATAAAAGCTGATAAAAAATATATTTTTTTTATATGTATGCCATAAAAATGGTTTAAAATAATTGATTTAAAAGCTGGAGGCTGGAGGTCCGGACGGGGGTTGAGGGAGCGATTAAAAACTCCGTGAGTAAAATAAATGAAGGAAAAACAATTTTAAAATAAATGAATAAAATAAATAAAAGTGGAGTTTATTGAGGGCTGCTCCGATTATTTCCTCGGAGGAGATCTAAAAGGTATATGTATAAAAGCGGAGTAAAATCACAATTAAAGAACCATAATAATATATGAAAAAATGTTTATATAAAAAAAAGGGGGGGGGGGGAAAATAAAATTAATAAATAGGCAAACCAATAATTAATTAATTAAATGAATAAGTATAAAAAAGAAATAAAATAGATCTCTAATAAATAAGTATAAAAATCATATATAAATAATTTGAAACATGCAGTCCCAGAGTAAGTGCTAATGGATTTAAAATATAAATATATAATGATGAGGGGTGTATAAAACATGCAGAATAAATATAAGTGCTTTAAAAGGTAAGAAAAGGTAAGTGCTATAAAAGAAGGTAAAATCCATGCAATACAATGAAAAACACACTTTTATAATAAAATTTCCTTTTAATTGTAACCCCTCCCTGAAAATTATATTAATAAATTAAATCCAAAATTAAGTCCGGGAAAATGCATGAAATTTATTAAAATCCCATAAAATAAAATAAACAATAAAAATAGAAACAAATAAATAAATTGAAGGTTCTTAAAATCCTGAAGGTACTCTCACTTCTATATGAGTTACTAAGACATGTTTGGGGGACGGACACTCCTTACATTGGTATCGTCTTAGGCTCCCCCTCATAACGTAAGTATAATGAACGTGAGAGACTGGGAAGGATTAAAAGCATGCATGTAAAAACCATTATAAATATGTACAAGAATATAAACATACAATATAAAACACAACATATAAAATATAAATTATATAAAATATATACAATATAAATTATATAAAATATAGAATATAAAATATAAAATATAAATAATAAAATACAAAATATGAATGATAAAGTACAAAGTATAAAGGTTATGTGCAAAGCAAGCGGATATAAAGTGAATAAAACCATGTTAGTATTGCAGTATAAATATTTATAAGCATGCATATAAAAACACATTTGTCATTAAAATGTTTTCCCAGTCTCTAAAGGGGGGAGCCACTCTTGATTGAAGGGTGCCCGTCCCCCGAAAGTTTTGGGAAACCCTTTTGATAAAAACCTCCGAGGAAAAAAGAGAGAGTTGCAGGGAAAGGGGGGGGAAAAAAAAGGGGGGAGAGGGGGAGAGAGAGAGAGAGTGTGTGTGTGTGTGTGTGTGGGGGGGGGGGGGGGGGGGGGGGGGGGGAAATGAAGGAAGAGGGAGGGTTAGGGTTAGGGTTAGGGTTAGGGTTAGGGTTGAGGGGTTAGGGTTAGGGTTAGGGTTAGGGTTAGGGGTAGGTATGGGGAGGGGGGGAGGAAAGGATACAGACCCTGGTTAGGGTAGGGGGAGGTAGGGTTAGGGTTAGGGTTAGGGGTAGGGTTAGGGTTAGGGTTAGGGTTAGGGTTAGGGTTAGGGTTAGGGTTAGGGTTAGGGTTAGGGTTAGGGTTAGGGTTAGGTTATAGGGATAAATACGTCCTTTGAGGGGCCCCTCAAGAATGTTTTTGCCAATAACTCCGGATAGGAATGTCCTATCATCATAGAACCAAGTTCCTTGGATTCCTTGGCCCCAGACCTTTCCAATGGTGTGTCGTTTGACCCCGTGGAACCTTGGGAAATTTTCGAAATCTTAGTTTGAAACTTTAAAATGGCCATATCTCCGGTAAGTCGTAGAGACTTGAATTCAAGTCTGGCGTGTTCAGCGACCCCAAATTAGGTCTGACGCGACCGACTTTCAAGTCTCTAGCACCTTCGGTTCCGAAGATATTGGCCAAAAACGGAATTCGGAAATTTCCGTTTTCTGAAAATTTCTAACTTTTGATAGGAAGGTCGTAGAGACACGTGAGTGGGCTCTACGTGACGGGCGTGGCCGAAATAGGGGGGGTAGACACCAATTGCAAACTTGTGGGAGGTACCGTTGTTGAGTTAAGGGCGTGTCAAAAATCCCCATAGCAATACATGTAAAAGGTGAAAATTTTACTAAGTGGTTAGGGTTAGGGTTAGGGTTAGGGTAGGGTTAGGGTTAGGGTCAGGGTCAGGGTCAGGGTCAGGGTAGGGTTAGGGTTAGGGTTAGGGTTAGGGGTTAGGGTTAGGGTTAGGTTAGGGTTAGGGTTAGGGGTTAGGGTTAGGGTTAGGGTTAGGTTAGGGTTAGGGTTTAGGGTTAGGATTAAGAAGTTTTTTGATGGCAGAGCGCCGTGAGGCGCGATGCCATCGATGCACTCTCCATGACATCACCCCCCCGGAGACGGCTCCACGGGTTAGGGTTAGGGTTAGGGTTAGGTTAGGGTTAGGGTTAGGGTTAGGGTTAGGGTTAGGGTTAGGGTTAGGGTTAGGGGTTAGGGTTAGGGGTTAGGGTTAGGGTTAGGGTTAGGGTTAGGGTTAGGGTTAGGGTTAGGGTTAGGTTATAGGGATAAATACGTCCTTTGAGGGGCCCCTCAAGAATGTTTTTTGCCAATAACTCCGGATAGGAATGTCCTATCATCATAGAACCAAGTTCCTTGGATTCCTTGGCCCCAGACCTTTCCAATGGTGTGTCGTTTGACCCCGTGGAACCTTGGGAAATTTTCGAAATCTTAGTTTGAAACTTTAAAATGGCCATATCTCCGGAACGGTAAGTCGTAGAGACTTGAATTCAAGTCTGGCGTGTTCAGCGACCCCAAATTAGGTCTGACGCGACCGACTTTCAAGTCTCTAGCACCTTCGGTTCCGAAGATATTGGCCAAAAACGGAATTCGGAAATTTCCGTTTTCTGAAAATTTCTAACTTTTGATAGGAAGGTCGTAGAGACACGTGAGTGGGCTCTACGTGACGGGCGTGGCCGAAATAGGGGGGGTAGACACCAATTGCAAACTTGTGGGAGGTACCGTTGTTGAGTTAAGGGCGTGTCAAAAATCCCCATAGCAATACATGTAAAAGGTGAAAATTTTACTAAGTGGTTAGGGTTAGGGTTAGGGTTAGGGTAGGGTTAGGGTTAGGGTCAGGGTCAGGGTCAGGGTCAGGGTAGGGTTAGGGTTAGGGTTAGGGTTAGGGGGTTAGGGTTAGGGTTAGGTTAGGGTTAGGGTTAGGGGTTAGGGTTAGGGTTAGGGTTAGGTTAGGGTTAGGGTTAGGGTTAGGATTAAGAAGTTTTTTGATGGCAGAGCGCCGTGAGGCGCGATGCCATCGATGCACTCTCCATGACATCACCCCCCCGGAGACGGCTCCACGGGTTAGGGTTAGGGTTAGGGTTAGGTTAGGGTTAGGGTTAGGGTTAGGGTTAGGGTTAGGGTTAGGGTTAGGGTTAGGGGTTAGGGTTAGGGGTTAGGGTTAGGGTTAGGGTTAGGGTTAGGTTTTTGTTAAAACGCAGCACTCTTGGAGAGTGCTACGGGGGGCACGGGCGCAGGGGATCAGGCAGATAAAAATCTTTTTATTTCCCTTTTATAGTTTTGCTTTAATAAAAGCTGATAAAAAATATATTTTTTTTATATGTATGCCATAAAAATGGTTTAAAATAATTGATTTAAAAGCTGGAGGCTGGAGGTCCGGACGGGGGGTTGAGGGAGCGATTAAAAACTCCGTGAGTAAAATAAATGAAGGAAAAACAATTTTAAAATAAATGAATAAAATAAATAAAAGTGGAGTTTATTGAGGGCTGCTCCGATTATTTCCTCGGAGGAGATCTAAAAGGTATATGTATAAAAGCGGAGTAAAATCACAATTAAAGAACCATAATAATATATGAAAAAATGTTTATATAAAAAAAAGGGGGGGGGGGGGAAAATAAAATTAATAAATAGGCAAACCAATAATTAATTAATTAAATGAATAAGTATAAAAAAGAAATAAAATAGATCTCTAATAAATAAGTATAAAAATCATATATAAATAATTTGAAACATGCAGTCCCAGAGTAAGTGCTAATGGATTTAAAATATAAATATATAATGATGAGGGGTGTATAAAACATGCAGAATAAATATAAGTGCTTTAAAAGGTAAGAAAAGGTAAGTGCTATAAAAGAAGGTAAAATCCATGCAATACAATGAAAAACACACTTTTATAATAAAATTTCCTTTTAATTGTAACCCCTCCCTGAAAATTATATTAATAAATTAAATCCAAAATTAAGTCCGGGAAAATGCATGAAATTTATTAAAATCCCATAAAATAAAATAAACAATAAAAATAGAAACAAATAAATAAATTGAAGGTTCTTAAAATCCTGAAGGTACTCTCACTTCTATATGAGTTACTAAGACATGTTTGGGGGACGGACACTCCTTACATTGGTATCGTCTTAGGCTCCCCCTCATAACGTAAGTATAATGAACGTGAGAGACTGGGAAGGATTAAAAGCATGCATGTAAAAACCATTATAAATATGTACAAGAATATAAACATACAATATAAAACACAACATATAAAATATAAATTATATAAAATATATACAATATAAATTATATAAAATATAGAATATAAAATATAAAATATAAATAATAAAATACAAAATATGAATGATAAAGTACAAAGTATAAAGGTTATGTGCAAAGCAAGCGGATATAAAGTGAATAAAACCATGTTAGTATTGCAGTATAAATATTTATAAGCATGCATATAAAAACACATTTGTCATTAAAATGTTTTCCCAGTCTCTAAAGGGGGGAGCCACTCTTGATTGAAGGGTGCCCGTCCCCCGAAAGTTTTGGGAAACCCTTTTGATAAAAACCTCCGAGGAAAAAAGAGAGAGTTGCAGGGAAAGGGGGGGGAAAAAAAAGGGGGGAGAGGGGGAGAGAGAGAGAGAGTGTGTGTGTGTGTGTGTGTGGGGGGGGGGGGGGGGGGGGGGGGGGGGAAATGAAGGAAGAGGGAGGGTTAGGGTTAGGGTTAGGGTTAGGGTTAGGGTTGAGGGGTTAGGGTTAGGGTTAGGGTTAGGGTTAGGGGTAGGTATGGGGAGGGGGGGAGGAAAGGATACAGACCCTGGTTAGGGTAGGGGGAGGTAGGGTTAGGGTTAGGGTTAGGGGTAGGGTTAGGGTTAGGGTTAGGGTTAGGGTTAGGGTTGGGTTAGGGAGGGGGGGAGGAAAGGATACAGACCCTGGTTAGGGTAGGGGAGGTAGGGTTAGGGTTAGGGGTAGGGTTAGGGGTAGGGTTAGGGTTAGGGAGGGGGGGAGGAAAGGATACAGACCCTGGTTAGGGTAGGGGAGGTAGGGTTAGGGTTAGGGGTAGGGTTAGGGTTAGGTTAGGGTTAGGGTTAGGGTTAGGTTAGGGTTAGGGTTAGGGTTGGGTATGGGTAGGGGGGGAGGGAAGGATACAGACCCTGGTTAGGGTAGGGGGAGGTGGAGGTAGGGTTAGGGTTAGGGGTAGGGTTAGGGTTAGGGTTAGGGTTAGGTATGGGGAGGGTTGGGGAGGGGGGGAGGAAAGGATACAGACCCTGGTTAGGGTAGGGGGCGGTAGGGTTAGGGTTAGGGTTGGGGTAGGGTTAGGGTTAGGGTTAGGGTTAGGGTTGGAGTTAGAGTCGGGATGGGGAAATGGAGAAAATTCAGGGAGGGGTGAGGTAGAGGAGGAGAGAGAGGGGGGAAAAAAGAGAGGGGAGGAAGAGACGGGGGGAGAGAAGGAAGAAGGGGGGAGGGAGAAAGATTGTGTAGGAGCAGCCCATTGCTCACTCCCCCAAGGGGAGGCGGATCCATTCAATATTTTTCATTTAGTCCGAGAGGATCAATGGTCTTTAGTGAATGGATCCACCTCCTTTCCGCCGCCCGTCTCTGCGTCACCGTCCAGTTCCTGTTGCTCTCGAGGCCCACACTTTGTAAGTTGTGTGGGCCATGCTGTTTAAAATGTGTGTATAAAACATTAGTGCCATTACCACTGTTCATCAAATAAATGTGCTGTTTTATTCTTAAAATGAGTTCGTTCCCAGTCTCCCCCACATAGAGTTTGTGGCAGGCCCTGCATCTTATAGCATATATTACATTTTGTGTATCAGGTTTGGGGGCCTGCCACAGTTTGAGGCCATTCCTGGAATGTTTGTTAAAAATGTAGGGGAGACGGATAAACCCAATTTCTGAGCCTCGAAGCGCTTCCTTCTTGCCTGCGTCCCTATTTAAATTAGTGTGGACTAGCAGGTCTTTAAGATTTTTGTTTTTTCGAAAGGCGGAGATCATGCGGCACTCTCTCAGCACGTCATGATGCTCCCCCGCCCCCTGGAGATTACCCCTGATTTCCGTTAAAAAAGGTTTTAAATTTTTGGAGTAGGTAATCACCAGGGGAACGAGGGACACATCCGACGGCGTGAGGTTGTTGTTATTGCTGTTGTTGTTATTAAAAGTGCCGCTGACCTCCGCCTTTATGCTTCTAAGGAAGCGCTTCGAGTAGCCCCGTGGCCTCAACGCATCAAAAAGTACCTTCGTGGCCTCCTCCACATGCTCCGGGAAGGTGCAGATCCTGTGAAAGCGAATCAGCTGGGATTTGATTAGACCCCTGTACGTGTGTTTGGGGTGATAACTTGATTTGTGTAGAAGGGCATGTCTGTCAGTCTCTTTGAAGTGTACTTTGGTGGCCAGTGTTTTGGTCTGGTCGCTGGTAGTACAAAAGAAGACCCTAGTGTCCAGAAATTCTATTGTCGTTTTTTGTAAGTTGTGTTTTAGTTTTATTTTTGGGTGGTGATTGTTGAGTATGTTGATGAAGTCCAAAAAGTCCTGTTCAGTCTTGTCCCAGAGGCCGAAGATGTCGTCCAGGTACCGGAAGTACAGCAGTGGTTTGACTGTGAGTTTGTTGAAAACTGTTTCTTCCCAATGGGCCAGGTAGATGTCTGCATATGAAGGTGCGTATTTGCGGCCCATTGCACACCCACACAGCTGGAGATAGTGGTTATTATTAAATATGAAATCGTTGCGGGTGAGTGTTAGTTCCAGTAGTTGTAATATTTGTGTGTCTGGTCTGTTGGAATTTGGGTGTTTATTGAAAATGTCTTTAATTGCTGCCAGTCCTAAATGTGTTTCTATGTTCGTGTACAGTGAATCTATATCTATGGAGAAAAGGTATGTGTTGGTAGTTACTTGTATGTTACTGATTTTATTGACAAATTCATATGTATCTTTGATGTAGCTAGTGTGAAGTTTGGATAATGGGTTGATAAAATGGTCTATGTATTGTGTGATGTTGTAGGATTCTGAACCACAATCGCTGACTATTGGTCTTCCGACCGGAACAACAGAGGGGACCGTCCAGGTCACAGGAGGCTTGTGAATTTTCGGGAGGAGGTAGAAAAGGCGGGGCCTGGGCTCATCCGGGCTGTCCAGGTATTGTTTTTGTTTCAAATTGATGTATTTGTGGTGGTATAATGTGGAGGTGATTTTACTGATCATGATTTGTGTTTCTTGTTGTAATGATTGTGTTAAAGGTTTGTAATATGTGGTGTCATGTAGTTGTCTTGTGGCTTCTAAAATGTAATTGTTCCTATCTTGTATGACTATTTGGCCCCCCTTGTCTGCTGGTTTAATAACTATGTGTTTGCAATTACCAAGTGTTTTAATAATGTGTTGTTGTTGTGCACTAATGTTGGGTGTAATGTCTGTTCGGGGGCGCCATTTTCTAAGTGTATGTATGTTATTGTCTATTAACTGTTGAATTGCCGGTGACATGTTACTAGTGTATGGTTCCCAGTGGGACGGCCCGGTGAAGAGCACAGGCTCCCGCCTCTCTCCATCCCGAAAATGTTCTAAAAGTTTCAGCCTCCTGTGAAACGCGTGGAGGTCCCCCCTGAGCTCCGGCCGGGTAGGGGGATTTGGTGTGGGAATGAAGGTGAGTCCTTTTTCTAGTATCTCCAGCTGTGCGGGTGAGAGAGAAAGAGTGGAGCAGAGGTTGGTGATGTTGGATGAAGGGGGAGTTGTGATTGCACATTCCTCCCCCGTTAGAAGTTTAACTGCTGCTTCCAGTACCTGAACAACATCTCGGCCGTCTGCTTCGTCCAATGTACTGGGTCCGTGGGTACTGTGTGGAAGACAAGGGGGTTAATTTCTGGTAGGAAGTTGTATTTGGTTGTTATGAGGTTATTGAGTCTGGTGAGTAGTTGTTGTTTCTGTGGTTCAAGTCTGTTGGAAAAGTTTATTACAGGGATGTAAATGGTGGCGTTAGGGAAAGTCGTCCGGGCAGTCTTGTGAAGTTGTTGTAACTGTTTGTGGGTTGTGGTATGTTCCTGTTCCTGGAGGCAGTTATTGAGGCCTGCTGCTAAAATGACTTGTGTTGTGTCTGGGTGTGGGGGTAGTTTTTTGAGGATGGAGTTGAGGTGGTGAAAAGTGGCTCCGGGGTAGCTGTCAACTTGAATGTCACTGTCCTTGAATGTAGGTATGCGGGAGAGGTTGGAGTCGCCTATGACTAGGGTCCGCTTATGTACCACCAACGACCATTCCTGGTTTTTACGGAAAGTGGTTTTGTGTCTGAAAGGTTCCATGCGCCCTAGGGAGCCAGGTGACTGCACAGAGACCCTGTTTGGCTTAGAGGTGGATGACTCAGATTGAGATGGAATCAGCTTATCGCTTTTCATAGTGCCATCAATCATCATCGTGTTTTTAACCACCTCTGTGATGGGTACAGTTTCACAGGGCTCTGTGCTAGTCAACTCTGGCTCCCCCCGCTGTTGTTGTGGTGATGCTGGAGATGAAGAAGGAGAAGAGGAGATGGTGTTACTACATGGGAGGACAATGTTACTGTATGTGTGAGTTTGTGTTGTTTTACTATTGTTTTTGGGTTGGGGTGCTGGGGAGATGGAAGGGGAGGTCGAGGGACCGGCAGGGCGCCCAGCCCCCTGTAGGTTAGGTTGATCCAGCTCCCGCCGTGAGATAGGGTGGACGTCCGCCCTTACCCTACGCCTGGGGTTCCTTTTAGGGAGCTGGATCTGGGGCCGAGGCGCCGCGCCGTGTCCCCCGGCCTGCGTACAGGGGTCTGGGTTAGTGGGAAAGGAGGTGATGGTAGGAGAAGGTAAGATAGGAGGAGGGAGGGAAGGAGGGGGGGAGGGGGAGGGAGAGCGAGGGAAATGTGGGAGCGATGGGGGAGGAGGTGATGGGTAAGGGAGAAGGGATGGAGTATGGGGAGAGAAGGGAGAGTGGGAGGGAATGATGGGGGGAGGAGAAGGAGGGGGAGGAGCAGGAGGAGAGGGCCAAGGGAAAAGTGGGAGATTTGGGAGCGGGGAGGAGTTAGGAGGGGAGGGAAGGGGTGGGAGAGGAGAGGAGCGAGGAGGTGGGGGGGAGGGGGGAGGGAGGGAAGGATCAGCTGGGGCCGGTAATGGAGGGAAATCAGTGAGGGAGAGCAGAGGGTGCTGAGCGTCATCCCCCAACACAGCCACCCTAGATGTTAGCTCGTGGAGGGTGCTGGTGGAGGACGACGTCAGCCTCCCCCCGTATCTGGCTCTCCCCCACTGAACAGCTTTGTTGTATGCTGTTTGGCAGAAGGGGGGGATGTTCTCCAACTCCACAGCAATGACTGTGTCATAGTGTGTCCTTAATATTGTCATGTTGTGGTGCATCCAATTTGTAGTGTTCTGTATGACTTTATCCAGTGTGGTTTGATTGGGTGATGATGGTTTGATGAATGAAGTGAGACGGGTGACCTTGTGCATCATTCCTGCTGGGAATGTGCCTTTTTCAAAAGTGATGTTGATTATTTCTGAGTGATGGATGGCTTGAAGTAGTTTGAAATATTTTTTAGTTTGTAGGTGTGTTTCAGGTGGCAGACTGTGTGTGGCTGGTGTGTGGTTGTGGGTTCCCGGGGGGGCGCCGCGGGGGCCGCGGGGGCCATGGGGGCCGCGGGGGCCGCGGGGGCCATTGGGACCGCGAATGCGGCGGCCCGCCGCTGCGCCATCCCCAGGAGTGGTTGCTAGTGGAGTGAATCTATTATGAAGTTTAAGTGCCATGTGGGGGGGGGGGGGGGGGGGCTGCGGAGTTGGAGAAACTACAGTAGAAAGACCCAGCTGAAAACAGTTTCACAGATGTCTTAAAGTGTTTATCACCCTCCCGAGAGGAGGATGAGCAGATGAGGAGCCACCTAATTGAAGGAAAAATCAATAAAACAATAAACCACTAAAACAATAAACCAATAAAACAATAAAACAATAAAACAGTAAAACAATAAAACAATAAACCAATAAAACAATAAAACAGTAAAACAATAAAACAGTAAAACAATAAAACAATGAATCAATAAAACCAAATATGTAGATTAGTGTGAAAGGGATTAAGAGAGAGGAGGAGGGAGAAATTAAAAAGGAGCAGCAGTCCTCAGTGGATTACCCTTTTAAAATGGAGGGATAAAAAAAGCAGGAAAAAATGTTTAAATCATAAAACAGTTAAAACAAGGTTAAAAGCACTCACGTTGGCAAGCTGAAGGTTTGCTTTCAAGCTTGATGTCAGCAGGGTTTTTTTAGAAAAATTTAAATAAAAGCCAGGTGGACCATGTTAAAAAAACGATTTAAAAGCACAGGAAATTAAAATCCAATAAAATCCAAGCAAGCAATTAAAAATCCATGATAAAAACCAGTTGGTTGTGAGTTTGGGGAGTCTTCAGTGTGCACACACTTACTTGTTGTTCCTTTGATATACTCACACCTTTGATGTTCTTTAAAATGGTAATTGTTGCTGTTTCTTTGGTTGATAAAATTCCCGTGCGGTCCAGAGCGCTCGTCCTGTGTTTAAAAACTGTTTAAAATGACTTAAAAGATGCTTCTAAAATCTCACATAGAGAGGTGCTGTACAATTTGCTAAAAGAGAATAAAAAGGTCTCGACGTTTCGCCATCCAAATGGCTTCCTCAGGAGATCTGAACTGGCTGTAAAATGGTGGACTTTAAATGAAATGTTTGGGGCTGGGCTTGAGACTTCCCTCCATTGATTGGCCCAGCCCTTTCAGTCACATGTCCTTTGGTTTTTTTTAAAAAAAGAAAAAAACTTGTTTTTACAGGTTGTTCAGGGAAAAAAAATAAAATAAAATAAAGGTTTTGTTGAAAAAAGAGAGAGAGGGAAAAAAGAATTGGAAATAGAGGGACACACCTATGTCTACATAAAATGAATTTTAAAATAGATCAAAATCTAATAAGAGGAATAAATTATTTGATAAAGGCCTGTATGTATATAAATAAATAAAATAAAATAAACAAACAAATAAGCAAGGGAATAAAGCAATGGGAATTGTTTGTTTAAACGAGTACCATATAGGCCTATATCTGTAAAAACCATTTTGTAAAAAAATAAAATAAAATAAAAGAATAAAACAAATAAAATAAATGAATAAATGAATAAAAAATAAAATGAATAAAACCAATAAAAATGATTTAAAAGGCGGTTGAGGCTGGGGCCAGATCCATTAAAACAAGTCACACTTAAAAAACAGGGTAAATGGCTTGTTGGTAAAAAACCTGGATGATAAAAGAAAGCAACAGGAATATTATAAAAAAACATATAAAAGTGCTTAAAGGAGTTAAAAATCCCCTGGCTCTGGCAAAGGTTAGGTTTTTGTTAAAACGCAGCACTCTTGGAGAGTGCTACGGGGGGCACGGGCGCAGGGGATCAGGCAGATAAAAATCTTTTTATTTCCCTTTTATAGTTTTGCTTTAATAAAAGCTGATAAAAAATATATTTTTTTTATATGTATGCCATAAAAATGGTTTAAAATAATTGATTTAAAAGCTGGAGGCTGGAGGTCCGGACGGGGGTTGAGGGAGCGATTAAAAACTCCGTGAGTAAAATAAATGAAGGAAAAACAATTTTAAAATAAATGAATAAAATAAATAAAAGTGGAGTTTATTGAGGGCTGCTCCGATTATTTCCTCGGAGGAGATCTAAAAGGTATATGTATAAAAGCGGAGTAAAATCACAATTAAAGAACCATAATAATATATGAAAAAATGTTTATATAAAAAAAAGGGGGGGGGGGGGAAAATAAAATTAATAAATAGGCAAACCAATAATTAATTAATTAAATGAATAAGTATAAAAAAGAAATAAAATAGATCTCTAATAAATAAGTATAAAAATCATATATAAATAATTTGAAACATGCAGTCCCAGAGTAAGTGCTAATGGATTTAAAATATAAATATATAATGATGAGGGGTGTATAAAACATGCAGAATAAATATAAGTGCTTTAAAAGGTAAGAAAAGGTAAGTGCTATAAAAGAAGGTAAAATCCATGCAATACAATGAAAAACACACTTTTATAATAAAATTTCCTTTTAATTGTAACCCCTCCCTGAAAATTATATTAATAAATTAAATCCAAAATTAAGTCCGGGAAAATGCATGAAATTTATTAAAATCCCATAAAATAAAATAAACAATAAAAATAGAAACAAATAAATAAATTGAAGGTTCTTAAAATCCTGAAGGTACTCTCACTTCTATATGAGTTACTAAGACATGTTTGGGGGACGGACACTCCTTACATTGGTATCGTCTTAGGCTCCCCCTCATAACGTAAGTATAATGAACGTGAGAGACTGGGAAGGATTAAAAGCATGCATGTAAAAACCATTATAAATATGTACAAGAATATAAACATACAATATAAAACACAACATATAAAATATAAATTATATAAAATATATACAATATAAATTATATAAAATATAGAATATAAAATATAAAATATAAATAATAAAATACAAAATATGAATGATAAAGTACAAAGTATAAAGGTTATGTGCAAAGCAAGCGGATATAAAGTGAATAAAACCATGTTAGTATTGCAGTATAAATATTTATAAGCATGCATATAAAAACACATTTGTCATTAAAATGTTTTCCCAGTCTCTAAAGGGGGGAGCCACTCTTGATTGAAGGGTGCCCGTCCCCCGAAAGTTTTGGGAAACCCTTTTGATAAAAACCTCCGAGGAAAAAAGAGAGAGTTGCAGGGAAAGGGGGGGGAAAAAAAAGGGGGGAGAGGGGGAGAGAGAGAGAGAGTGTGTGTGTGTGTGTGTGTGGGGGGGGGGGGGGGGGGGGGGGGGGGGAAATGAAGGAAGAGGGAGGGTTAGGGTTAGGGTTAGGGTTAGGGTTAGGGTTGAGGGGTTAGGGTTAGGGTTAGGGTTAGGGTTAGGGGTAGGTATGGGGAGGGGGGGAGGAAAGGATACAGACCCTGGTTAGGGTAGGGGGAGGTAGGGTTAGGGTTAGGGTTAGGGGTAGGGTTAGGGTTAGGGTTAGGGTTAGGGTTAGGGTTGGGTTAGGGAGGGGGGGAGGAAAGGATACAGACCCTGGTTAGGGTAGGGGAGGTAGGGTTAGGGTTAGGGGTAGGGTTAGGGGTAGGGTTAGGGTTAGGGAGGGGGGGAGGAAAGGATACAGACCCTGGTTAGGGTAGGGGAGGTAGGGTTAGGGTTAGGGGTAGGGTTAGGGTTAGGTTAGGGTTAGGGTTAGGGTTAGGGTTAGGGTTAGGGTTAGGGTTAGGGTTAGGGTTAGGGTTAGGGTTAGGGTTAGGGTTAGGTTATAGGGATAAATACGTCCTTTGAGGGGCCCCTCAAGAATGTTTTTGCCAATAACTCCGGATAGGAATGTCCTATCATCATAGAACCAAGTTCCTTGGATTCCTTGGCCCCAGACCTTTCCAATGGTGTGTCGTTTGACCCCGTGGAACCTTGGGAAATTTTCGAAATCTTAGTTTGAAACTTTAAAATGGCCATATCTCCGGAACGGTAAGTCGTAGAGACTTGAATTCAAGTCTGGCGTGTTCAGCGACCCCAAATTAGGTCTGACGCGACCGACTTTCAAGTCTCTAGCACCTTCGGTTCCGAAGATATTGGCCAAAAACGGAATTCGGAAATTTCCGTTTTCTGAAAATTTCTAACTTTTGATAGGAAGGTCGTAGAGACACGTGAGTGGGCTCTACGTGACGGGCGTGGCCGAAATAGGGGGGGTAGACACCAATTGCAAACTTGTGGGAGGTACCGTTGTTGAGTTAAGGGCGTGTCAAAAATCCCCATAGCAATACATGTAAAAGGTGAAAATTTTACTAAGTGGTTAGGGTTAGGGTTAGGGTTAGGGTAGGGTTAGGGTTAGGGTCAGGGTCAGGGTCAGGGTCAGGGTAGGGTTAGGGTTAGGGTTAGGGTTAGGGGTTAGGGTTAGGGTTAGGTTAGGGTTAGGGTTAGGGGTTAGGGTTAGGGTTAGGGTTAGGTTAGGGTTAGGGTTAGGGTTAGGATTAAGAAGTTTTTTGATGGCAGAGCGCCGTGAGGCGCGATGCCATCGATGCACTCTCCATGACATCACCCCCCCGGAGACGGCTCCACGGGTTAGGGTTAGGGTTAGGGTTAGGTTAGGGTTAGGGTTAGGGTTAGGGTTAGGGTTAGGGTTAGGGGTTAGGGTTAGGGGTTAGGGTTAGGGTTAGGGTTAGGGTTAGGTTTTTGTTAAAACGCAGCACTCTTGGAGAGTGCTACGGGGGGCACGGGCGCAGGGGATCAGGCAGATAAAAATCTTTTTATTTCCCTTTTATAGTTTTGCTTTAATAAAAGCTGATAAAAAATATATTTTTTTTATATGTATGCCATAAAAATGGTTTAAAATAATTGATTTAAAAGCTGGAGGCTGGAGGTCCGGACGGGGGTTGAGGGAGCGATTAAAAACTCCGTGAGTAAAATAAATGAAGGAAAAACAATTTTAAAATAAATGAATAAAATAAATAAAAGTGGAGTTTATTGAGGGCTGCTCCGATTATTTCCTCGGAGGAGATCTAAAAGGTATATGTATAAAAGCGGAGTAAAATCACAATTAAAGAACCATAATAATATATGAAAAAATGTTTATATAAAAAAAAGGGGGGGGGGGGGAAAATAAAATTAATAAATAGGCAAACCAATAATTAATTAATTAAATGAATAAGTATAAAAAAGAAATAAAATAGATCTCTAATAAATAAGTATAAAAATCATATATAAATAATTTGAAACATGCAGTCCCAGAGTAAGTGCTAATGGATTTAAAATATAAATATATAATGATGAGGGGTGTATAAAACATGCAGAATAAATATAAGTGCTTTAAAAGGTAAGAAAAGGTAAGTGCTATAAAAGAAGGTAAAATCCATGCAATACAATGAAAAACACACTTTTATAATAAAATTTCCTTTTAATTGTAACCCCTCCCTGAAAATTATATTAATAAATTAAATCCAAAATTAAGTCCGGGAAAATGCATGAAATTTATTAAAATCCCATAAAATAAAATAAACAATAAAAATAGAAACAAATAAATAAATTGAAGGTTCTTAAAATCCTGAAGGTACTCTCACTTCTATATGAGTTACTAAGACATGTTTGGGGGACGGACACTCCTTACATTGGTATCGTCTTAGGCTCCCCCTCATAACGTAAGTATAATGAACGTGAGAGACTGGGAAGGATTAAAAGCATGCATGTAAAAACCATTATAAATATGTACAAGAATATAAACATACAATATAAAACACAACATATAAAATATAAATTATATAAAATATATACAATATAAATTATATAAAATATAGAATATAAAATATAAAATATAAATAATAAAATACAAAATATGAATGATAAAGTACAAAGTATAAAGGTTATGTGCAAAGCAAGCGGATATAAAGTGAATAAAACCATGTTAGTATTGCAGTATAAATATTTATAAGCATGCATATAAAAACACATTTGTCATTAAAATGTTTTCCCAGTCTCTAAAGGGGGGAGCCACTCTTGATTGAAGGGTGCCCGTCCCCCGAAAGTTTTGGGAAACCCTTTTGATAAAAACCTCCGAGGAAAAAAGAGAGAGTTGCAGGGAAAGGGGGGGGAAAAAAAAGGGGGGAGAGGGGGAGAGAGAGAGAGAGTGTGTGTGTGTGTGTGTGTGGGGGGGGGGGGGGGGGGGGGGGGGGGGGAAATGAAGGAAGAGGGAGGGTTAGGGTTAGGGTTAGGGTTAGGGTTAGGGTTGAGGGGTTAGGGTTAGGGTTAGGGTTAGGGTTAGGGGTTAGGGTTAGGGTTAGGGTTAGGGTTAGGGTTAGGGTTAGGGTTAGGGTTAGGGTTAGGGTTAGGGTTAGGTTATAGGGATAAATACGTCCTTTGAGGGGCCCCTCAAGAATGTTTTTGCCAATAACTCCGGATAGGAATGTCCTATCATCATAGAACCAAGTTCCTTGGATTCCTTGGCCCCAGACCTTTCCAATGGTGTGTCGTTTGACCCCGTGGAACCTTGGGAAATTTTCGAAATCTTAGTTTGAAACTTTAAAATGGCCATATCTCCGGAACGGTAAGTCGTAGAGACTTGAATTCAAGTCTGGCGTGTTCAGCGACCCCAAATTAGGTCTGACGCGACCGACTTTCAAGTCTCTAGCACCTTCGGTTCCGAAGATATTGGCCAAAAACGGAATTCGGAAATTTCCGTTTTCTGAAAATTTCTAACTTTTGATAGGAAGGTCGTAGAGACACGTGAGTGGGCTCTACGTGACGGGCGTGGCCGAAATAGGGGGGGTAGACACCAATTGCAAACTTGTGGGAGGTACCGTTGTTGAGTTAAGGGCGTGTCAAAAATCCCCATAGCAATACATGTAAAAGGTGAAAATTTTACTAAGTGGTTAGGGTTAGGGTTAGGGTTAGGGTAGGGTTAGGGTTAGGGTCAGGGTCAGGGTCAGGGTCAGGGTAGGGTTAGGGTTAGGGTTAGGGTTAGGGGTTAGGGTTAGGGTTAGGTTAGGGTTAGGGTTAGGGGTTAGGGTTAGGGTTAGGGTTAGGTTAGGGTTAGGGTTAGGGTTAGGATTAAGAAGTTTTTTGATGGCAGAGCGCCGTGAGGCGCGATGCCATCGATGCACTCTCCATGACATCACCCCCCCGGAGACGGCTCCACGGGTTAGGGTTAGGGTTAGGGTTAGGTTAGGGTTAGGGTTAGGGTTAGGGTTAGGGTTAGGGTTAGGGTTAGGGTTAGGGGTTAGGGTTAGGGGTTAGGGTTAGGGTTAGGGTTAGGGTTAGGTTTTTGTTAAAACGCAGCACTCTTGGAGAGTGCTACGGGGGGCACGGGCGCAGGGGATCAGGCAGATAAAAATCTTTTTATTTCCCTTTTATAGTTTTGCTTTAATAAAAGCTGATAAAAAATATATTTTTTTTATATGTATGCCATAAAAATGGTTTAAAATAATTGATTTAAAAGCTGGAGGCTGGAGGTCCGGACGGGGGTTGAGGGAGCGATTAAAAACTCCGTGAGTAAAATAAATGAAGGAAAAACAATTTTAAAATAAATGAATAAAATAAATAAAAGTGGAGTTTATTGAGGGCTGCTCCGATTATTTCCTCGGAGGAGATCTAAAAGGTATATGTATAAAAGCGGAGTAAAATCACAATTAAAGAACCATAATAATATATGAAAAAATGTTTATATAAAAAAAAGGGGGGGGGGGGAAAATAAAATTAATAAATAGGCAAACCAATAATTAATTAATTAAATGAATAAGTATAAAAAAGAAATAAAATAGATCTCTAATAAATAAGTATAAAAATCATATATAAATAATTTGAAACATGCAGTCCCAGAGTAAGTGCTAATGGATTTAAAATATAAATATATAATGATGAGGGGTGTATAAAACATGCAGAATAAATATAAGTGCTTTAAAAGGTAAGAAAAGGTAAGTGCTATAAAAGAAGGTAAAATCCATGCAATACAATGAAAAACACACTTTTATAATAAAATTTCCTTTTAATTGTAACCCCTCCCTGAAAATTATATTAATAAATTAAATCCAAAATTAAGTCCGGGAAAATGCATGAAATTTATTAAAATCCCATAAAATAAAATAAACAATAAAAATAGAAACAAATAAATAAATTGAAGGTTCTTAAAATCCTGAAGGTACTCTCACTTCTATATGAGTTACTAAGACATGTTTGGGGGACGGACACTCCTTACATTGGTATCGTCTTAGGCTCCCCCTCATAACGTAAGTATAATGAACGTGAGAGACTGGGAAGGATTAAAAGCATGCATGTAAAAACCATTATAAATATGTACAAGAATATAAACATACAATATAAAACACAACATATAAAATATAAATTATATAAAATATATACAATATAAATTATATAAAATATAGAATATAAAATATAAAATATAAATAATAAAATACAAAATATGAATGATAAAGTACAAAGTATAAAGGTTATGTGCAAAGCAAGCGGATATAAAGTGAATAAAACCATGTTAGTATTGCAGTATAAATATTTATAAGCATGCATATAAAAACACATTTGTCATTAAAATGTTTTCCCAGTCTCTAAAGGGGGGAGCCACTCTTGATTGAAGGGTGCCCGTCCCCCGAAAGTTTTGGGAAACCCTTTTGATAAAAACCTCCGAGGAAAAAAGAGAGAGTTGCAGGGAAAGGGGGGGGAAAAAAAAGGGGGGAGAGGGGGAGAGAGAGAGAGAGTGTGTGTGTGTGTGTGTGTGGGGGGGGGGGGGGGGGGGGGGGGGGGGAAATGAAGGAAGAGGGAGGGTTAGGGTTAGGGTTAGGGTTAGGGTTAGGGTTGAGGGGTTAGGGTTAGGGTTAGGGTTAGGGTTAGGGGTAGGTATGGGGAGGGGGGGAGGAAAGGATACAGACCCTGGTTAGGGTAGGGGGAGGTAGGGTTAGGGTTAGGGTTAGGGGTAGGGTTAGGGTTAGGGTTAGGGTTAGGGTTAGGGTTGGGTTAGGGAGGGGGGGAGGAAAGGATACAGACCCTGGTTAGGGTAGGGGAGGTAGGGTTAGGGTTAGGGGTAGGGTTAGGGGTAGGGTTAGGGTTAGGGAGGGGGGGAGGAAAGGATACAGACCCTGGTTAGGGTAGGGGAGGTAGGGTTAGGGTTAGGGGTAGGGTTAGGGTTAGGTTAGGGTTAGGGTTAGGGTTAGGTTAGGGTTAGGGTTAGGGTTAGGGTTAGGGTTAGGGTTAGGGTTAGGGTTAGGGTTAGGGTTAGGGTTAGGGTTAGGGTTAGGGTTAGGGTTAGGGTTGGGTTATAGGGATAAGGGTTAGGGTTAGGGTTAGGGTTAGGGTTAGGGTTAGGGTTAGGGTTAGGGTTAGGGTTAGGGTTAGGGTTAGGGGTTAGGGTTAGGGTTAGGGTTAGGGTTAGGGTTAGGGTTAGGGTTAGGGTTAGGGTTAGGTTATAGGGATAAATACGTCCTTTGAGGGGCCCCTCAAGAATGTTTTTGCCAATAACTCCGGATAGGAAGGGTTAGGGTTAGGGTTAGGGTTAGGGTTAGGGTTAGGGTTAGGGTTAGGGTTAGGGTTAGGGTTAGGGTTAGGGTTAGGGTTAGGGTTAGGGTTAGGGTTAGGGTTAGGAGAGAAAGAGTTTGGATGACAGAGTGCCGTAGGCACTCTGTCATCAATGCACACTCCATGCCACCTCCCCCTGTGTCCAGGCCGGCCCCCCAGGTCCCACAGAGCTGGCAGTCCCCCTGCATAATCACCTCACCCAGGAAATTGTAATAAATCACAGAAATTGGTGAAATTATTTACATTCTTTGTTGATGTGTTTCAAACTGTACATCTCCAAATAAAACAAATTAACAAAATACTTTACATTTAAATAATTATATACAGTAAGAACAATAATGGTTATAAAATAATAAATAATTATATACAGTTAAATTAACATATTTACATCCATATTCACATTTTTATTTACAGGGTGAAATGAACTGTTCAAATGGTCTTTACCTCTCCTGACACCAACCGGAAGTGGCCTCTAAGATGCTCCAGCACTGGGCTTTTATTAGGGGGGGTGTGTCAGGGGGTCTTGAGTTAGGGTTCGAAGGTCAAGTTAGGGTTATAGGGTTAGTCATTTGTTTCCAGTGTCCGTTAGGGTTAGTTAGGGGGTTAGGGTTAGGGTTAGATGTCTGGGTCAGAGAGTTAGGGTTAATTATTTTGGGGGGGTCCAGTGTCAAGGGCTAGGGTTAGGGGTGGGTTTCAGGGTCCTTTAGGGTTAGGGTTAGGGTCCTGGGTGAGGTTAGGGTTAGGTTTTAAAGTCCAGTGTCCAAGGCTAGGGTTAGGAGTGGGTTCGAGGGTCATTTACGGTTAGGGTAGGGGTCCTGGGTGGGTTAGGGTTAGGTTTTAAAGTCCAGTGTCCAAGGCTAGGGTTAGGAGTGGGTTCGAGGGTCATTTACGGTTAGGGTAGGGGTCCTGGGTGGGTTAGGGTTAGGTTTTAAAGTCCAGTGTCCAAGGCTAGGGTTAGGAGTGGGTTCGAGGGTCCTTTACGGTTAGGGTAGGGGTCCTGGGTGGGTTAGGGTTAGGTTTTAAAGTCCAGTGTCCAAGGCTAGGGTTAGGAGTGGGTTCGAGGGTCATTTACGGTTAGGGTAGGGGTCTGGGGAGTCTAGACGAAAGTGCTTGGGTTAGGATAGGGTTTAGTGGGTGGGCTGTGCCCCCCAGAGTCATTAGGGTTAGGATAGCTGGTGGGTAGGTGGGTAAGTAAGATGTTGAGGGTGAATAGGTTAGTCCTGTGAGTCAGAGGGTTTAGTGGGTGGGCTATGCCCCCCAGAGTCTTTAGGATTAGGGTAGTTGGTAGGTGGGTAGGTAAGGTGTTAGGGGTAAATGGTATAGTCTAAAGTCAGAAGTCTGGGGGTCTGTAGAGTCCAATTGGGGTTAGAATGCCTAATAATTGAATTTTAAGATCTGAAATAAACCCTTTCATTAAGTCCCCGTGGGTAAGTAGTGTCTAATTGGTTGATCCAATTTCTTTCAGATCTCCTCCTCTGTGCCCTGGACCAGTGGGGGTTACTCTCCAGGACCAGGGCTTGGACCGAGCTCCAGTCGTGGGCTATGAAATGTTGGACTATATGTCTGTCAGTGTGTTTCCCAGCACTGATATTGTACTTGTGGCATGTGAACCTGTCACTGATGGAGAGCCCAGTCTCTCCCACATACCTGAGGCCACAGGTAGTACAGGTAATAAGATATACACAATTTTTTGTTTTAATGTCAGCCATTTGGGCAGTCTGGAAGACTCTCTGTTTTTTTGAATCATAAATCCACTTTTTTTGTTTGAAATAATTGTGTTGTAAATTTTTCTTTTTTTCTAATAGGGGTGGGAGCTTAGCCCTGACTAAATAATCTTGTAGGTTTTTGTTTTTTCTGAAGGCCGCAATAATTCTGAGATCAGATTCTGGTAATTTGGTCCTAATAGTGTTATCTAAGTGTTTTTTAATTTGTTTAACTAATTGAACTGTGGAAGGTGAGTAAGTAGTAACCAAAGGGAGGGCTGTGGAGATCTGTATTAATTTTGGTTGCAGGAAAACCTTGAAACATTTTCTCAGGAAGGTCCTGGAGTACCCCCTGGTGGCCAAAGCGTGGAATAGGATTTTAGTGGCCTGTTTAAAATCATCCTCCTGAGTGCAAATTCTGTGAAATCTCAGGAGCTGAGATTTAATCAGTCCTGCAAATGTATGTTTTGGGTGATGGCTAGTCATCTGTAATAAGGCGTGGGTATCTGTGTCTTTGAAATAAACCTTTACATCCAATTGTCCAGTTGTATTGAATTTATTTCCTTTGTAGGTAGTAGTGTCCAGAAAATTGACCGAATTTATGTCTGTTGTAGCTTTGAGTTTAATTGAGGGGTTATGTTGGTTGAGGGTATTTAAAAATATTTCAAATTCTTCCTGTGAGTAAATCCAGACACCCCAGACGTCATCAAGATACCTATAATAATGAAGAGGTTTTTTGTCACAGGTTTGTAGGGCTGTGGTCTCCCATGAAGCCATAAATATATCTGCATAAGCAGGGGCAAATTTCTTGCCCATAGCTGTCCCTTTAATTTGGAGGTAATAATTTTGGTCGAATTCGAAATCGTTTTTAGTCAGATTAATTTCTAGGAGTTCCAATATTTCTCTGTCAGGTCTGTTTTTGTCTTGATATTTTAGGAATATTTCTCTGACCGCTTGGATGCCCTCAGTGGTGACTATGTTTGTGTAAAGGCTATCTACATCTATGGTAAATAGGATCGAATTGGGGGGGATGGTTATTGATTTAATTTTATTAATAAAGTCATAGGTATCTTTTATATAACTATTATGTTTTTTGGCCAATGGGTTGAGAAAATAATCTATGTATTCAGCCGACCTGTAGGTCTCGCTGCTACAGTCAGAGACTATGGGCCGTCCTGGGGGTATTTCAAATGGCCTGCTCCATTTTTCAGGCTCTTTATGTATTTTTGGGAGCATATAGAATCGTCTGGGCCTGGGCTCTGCATCCCCAATTAAATAATTACGCTGTTTTGAGGTGATTATTTTTTTCTGATGTAATTTTTGGAAAATTTTGGTAACCAGGGTGAAAGTCTCTGTATATATGGGTTTATCCAATTTAGTGTAATACCTGGTATCATTCAGTTGTCTGTAACCTTCCCACAGATATTGACCTCGGTCCATAATAACCACTACACTGCCTTTATCAGCAGGTTTTATAATTAATTCTTTTTGTTTCTCTATTAGTTGTTTTAAGGCTGTTTTCTCCTCAGGTGTCAGATTGGGCTGGGTTTTAAGTACCTGGAAAGAGTCCTGAAAATAATCGAGGTCAGTTTTGATTAATTTTTTGATGTAGTCAGGTAAGTCAGTGTCTGGGGGGGTCCATGTCGATTTGGGGGTAAAAGGTTCTCTAATAGTCTGGTCCTGATCCTTATAGTAAGCCCATAATTTTAAAGTCCTGTGATAATTTTGAATGTCTGATCTGGACTGTTGTTTTATCAATTTGTTACTGCCTGTAGTGGGAATAAAATTTAACCCTTTGTTAAGTAGAGAAAGTTGTGGTTTTGTTAATTTGGTCTGTTTAGCCAGGATTAACACGTTTCTAAACCCCTCCTGGAAGAACAGGCTTTTGGGGTTAATTATTTTAATTGCTTAACCCAGTGCTGAAACATCTTAGAGGCCGTACCATGACTCCAGTGTAGGTGGTCCCTCTCGGTGTGGAAGTCTCTGCTGGGCAGCTGGGGCAGGTGGTTATAGTTCTTCTGGATATAGTTGTTGATGAGCTGGAGGTTTAATTTCTCTTTGGCAGGGAGTTCAGGAGAGAAATTGATGAGGGGAATGAGGATGGAGACCCCAGGAAACTTCTCTCTGGCCATCTTTACAGTCCTCTGCATCTGTTTTACAGTGGTTTCTCTCATTTTCTGCTGCCTGTTGTTCAGTCCAAAGGACAGGATGATGGTCTCAGGCTGTGTGGTGAGGACTGCTTTCTTCAAGATGGTTTCAGCATGCAGGAAAGTGGCCCCAGGAAAACTTTCCACCTGCACCTCCTCCAGCGTGAAGGGTGGGATTCTGGCAAGGTTGGAATCCCCCATAATGACAGTTTTTTTACGGACACATAGGCCCCAGTCCTGAAGCTTCCTGGTGGTGTTCAGGTGTCTGGTGGGCCGGCGGGTAGGGGTCCGCGGCGTGGATGGAGCTGAGGGCTCGGGTGTGGCAGGAGGGGCTTGAGGGGGTTGTTGGGGCCTGCTGCTGGGGTCTTTGGGGGTCTTTGTGGGGCTCTCTTCTTCCAATTCGATGGTGAAGACCCCAGGCTGCACACATGGATTTTGGAGATGTCTCTGGGGCGTCTCCATGGTAACCGGCTCTCCTCCAGAGGGTGCAGGGGGCATTTCCTGCAAAGGGGGAGATGGAGAGCGGCGAGGAGGTGTGGCAGCGAGAAGAAGAGGGGGAGGAGGGGGGGGCGGCTGGGGGTGGCGGGGGGGGCGAGGGTCTCTGGGTGGGAGGCCAGGTGCGATGGGGAAGAAGGGAGGGGCAGCCGGTGAAAGGATGGGAGGGTCCTGGTCCTTCTCTGGCTGTGTGGCGGTCTCAGTCGTCCCCCCTATGTGGACCTGGGCCTGGATGGTGGTCTGACGCTCAGCTGCAGGGCGGGGGGCTGGGGGCGTCAGGGCTGGAGCGGTGATGGGGGGAGGCTGGACTGGTGCTGGAGCGATGATGGGGGGAGGCTGAGGAGGCTGGACAGGTGCTGGAGCGATGCTGGGGGGAGGCTGAGGAGGCTGGGCTTGTTCTGGAGCTGGTTTTTCAGCCGAGGGAAGCTCATTTAGATTAGCCTTTAAAAAGGCTTCGGCCTCTCTGATGGACTCCTCTTTGAGCCTGGTCCCCAGGTTCCTCTTGGCCCAGACAGTGGCGACCTGGAAAGGACCTTCCCAGTCGCGGCTGGCAAAATCTGCCAGGTCCTGAATGTCACTGTCTATACTGTCCTCATAATGCTGTTTTAATATGAGGATCGTGTTATGTTGCCAGTTCTTGGCGTTGCCTTCAAGCAGCAACTGTGTTGCCTCAGAGGGGAAAGCAGGTTTAATTAGCTCTATTAAATCCTGCGTGGTTTTCTTTATAGTGGGGGGTGGGGCGCTGCCTGAGGCGTTTCTAAGGTGGTGATGCGCTTTGATTATTTTAAAAATAATCCTCACCTTAAAAGAAAAGTCCGGATCATCTGATGGGACCAGGTGTTGCGGTGTGGGATCCTGGTGGTCGTCGTTGGGGGGCCGACGTTGATCCCAGCGTCCGGAGCGGGCGTCACGGCTCCGTGGAGCGGCCGCGCGTCTCCGCTCGGGAGCCCGATAACGGCCGTTATCTCTCCGCTGCTGTTGGTAGGCGGGGGGTCTGTAGCGGGCCCGGTCGTCCGGTCCGGTCCAGCGGGTGCGTCTGTTGGAGCGCTCCGGGTAATCTCCGCCGTTGTAGCGGCGCTCGTATCTGACGGCTGGAGCGTTGTAGCGCTGCGGCTCGAAGCGCTCGGCTCGGCGGGTGCGGCTGTATCCCTGGCGTGTCGGGTACCCGTGGTTGGATCTCCGGCGGTCATTCCTCACAGCCTGTGCGTAGCTGCGGGCCGGCTGAGGTGACCAGCGGCGGCGGCGCTGTACCGGCTCATTTCCCCGGTCAGCGGAGGAGCGCTGTCGCCGTTGCGGTCTCTCCGGGCGAAACTGGCGTCGGCCGCGGCGATACGAAACTTGATACCAGCCGTTGTCTTCTCCGTGAAAAACCATTTAGGAATGTGTAGTGTGTGCAACTATCCTATAACTTTTCAAAGCTAAAGAGCAGGTTGCTCGCTAAATGTAACGGAGAACGAAACTGAACTTCCATTAAACACGGGCAATTTATTGAAAAGTGCCAAAATAGTAACAGTATACAAACTTACAATGTAGAACGACGTTTCGGCTCCGAAAAGAGCCTTCTTCAGGTTCGTTTGTAGCAGAGTCACGAGCGGACAGGTTGCGAGGCTGCCAGGCTCAATGGTGAAAGTGAATGAATGAAACTCAGCGAGAGCTGAGCGGCAGAATTTTGCATTTTGGCGCCTTGGCAGCTGATTGGCTGGTCAAAAAGTGTGACCTTTGCCTAGAGCGCTACCCGCTGGTGACCCCTTGCTACTGCACAGAAATTCGTTTACAGGCAGGATAGTGCACACAACATAAATCACAGAGTATTCAGAAGTAAAACAGGAAAAATACAATGATATGAACTTTGGTGAGAACTTGAAATAAGATTAACTCTGAAAAAATGAACTTTGAATATTGATATTGATGAAAATTGAATAACAATGAAAAAACACTTGAAAATCAATTAATAACAAATTGTGTTATTGCAGGAGGGACCAGCAGAGCGAGGAGAAGAGCCAGACCTGGAGGAGGAGGTGCAGGATCGGGCCGGATAGGAGAGAAAGAGTTTGGATGACAGAGTGCCGTAGGCACTCTGTCATCAATGCACACTCCATGCCACCTCCCCCTGTGTCCAGGCCGGCCCCCCAGGTCCCACAGAGCTGGCAGTCCCCCTGCATAATCACCTCACCCAGGAAATTGTAATAAATCACAGAAATTGGTGAAATTATTTACATTCTTTGTTGATGTGTTTCAAACTGTACATCTCCAAATAAAACAAATTAACAAAATACTTTACATTTAAATAATTATATACAGTAAGAACAATAATGGTTATAAAATAATAAATAATTATATACAGTTAAATTAACATATTTACATCCATATTCACATTTTTATTTACAGGGTGAAATGAACTGTTCAAATGGTGTTTACCTCTCCTGACACCAACCGGAAGTGGCCTCTAAGATGCTCCAGCACTGGGCTTTTATTAGGGGGGGTGTGTCAGGGGGTCTTGAGTTAGGGTTCGAAGGTCAAGTTAGGGTTATAGGGTTAGTCATTTGTTTCCAGTGTCCGTTAGGGTTAGTTAGGGGGTTAGGGTTAGGGTTAGATGTCTGGGTCAGAGAGTTAGGGTTAGTTATTTTGGGGGGGTCCAGTGTCCAGGGCTAGGGTTAGGGGTGGGTTTCAGGGTCCTTTAGGGTTAGGGTTAGGGTCCTGGGTGAGGTTAGGGTTAGGTTTTAAAGTCCAGTGTCCAAGGCTAGGGTTAGGAGTGGGTTCGAGGGTCATTTACGGTTAGGGTAGGGGTCCTGGGTGGGTTAGGGTTAGGTTTTAAAGTCCAGTGTCCAAGGCTAGGGTTAGGAGTGGGTTCGAGGGTCATTTACGGTTAGGGTAGGGGTCCTGGGTGGGTTAGGGTTAGGTTTTAAAGTCCAGTGTCCAAGGCTAGGGTTAGGAGTGGGTTCGAGGGTCCTTTACGGTTAGGGTAGGGGTCCTGGGTGGGTTAGGGTTAGGTTTTAAAGTCCAGTGTCCAAGGCTAGGGTTAGGAGTGGGTTCGAGGGTCATTTACGGTTAGGGTAGGGGTCTGGGGAGTCTAGACGAAAGTGCTTGGGTTAGGATAGGGTTTAGTGGGTGGGCTGTGCCCCCCAGAGTCATTAGGGTTAGGATAGCTGGTGGGTAGGTGGGTAAGTAAGATGTTGAGGGTGAATAGGTTAGTCCTGTGAGTCAGAGGGTTTAGTGGGTGGGCTATGCCCCCCAGAGTCTTTAGGATTAGGGTAGTTGGTAGGTGGGTAGGTAAGGTGTTAGGGGTAAATGGTATAGTCTAAAGTCAGAAGTCTGGGGGTCTGTAGAGTCCAATTGGGGTTAGAATGCCTAATAATTGAATTTTAAGATCTGAAATAAACCCTTTCATTAAGTCCCCGTGGGTAAGTAGTGTCTAATTGGTTGATCCAATTTCTTTCAGATCTCCTCCTCTGTGCCCTGGACCAGTGGGGGTTACTCTCCAGGACCAGGGCTTGGACCGAGCTCCAGTCGTGGGCTATGAAATGTTGGACTATATGTCTGTCAGTGTGTTTCCCAGCACTGATATTGTACTTGTGGCATGTGAACCTGTCACTGATGGAGAGCCCAGTCTCTCCCACATACCTGAGGCCACAGGTAGTACAGGTAATAAGATATACACAATTTTTTGTTTTAATGTCAGCCATTTGGGCAGTCTGGAAGACTCTCTGTTTTTTTGAATCATAAATCCACTTTTTTTGTTTGAAATAATTGTGTTGTAAATTTTTCTTTTTTTCTAATAGGGGTGGGAGCTTAGCCCTGACTAAATAATCTTGTAGGTTTTTGTTTTTTCTGAAGGCCGCAATAATTCTGAGATCAGATTCTGGTAATTTGGTCCTAATAGTGTTATCTAAGTGTTTTTTAATTTGTTTAACTAATTGAACTGTGGAAGGTGAGTAAGTAGTAACCAAAGGGAGGGCTGTGGAGATCTGTATTAATTTTGGTTGCAGGAAAACCTTGAAACATTTTCTCAGGAAGGTCCTGGAGTACCCCCTGGTGGCCAAAGCGTGGAATAGGATTTTAGTGGCCTGTTTAAAATCATCCTCCTGAGTGCAAATTCTGTGAAATCTCAGGAGCTGAGATTTAATCAGTCCTGCAAATGTATGTTTTGGGTGATGGCTAGTCATCTGTAATAAGGCGTGGGTATCTGTGTCTTTGAAATAAACCTTTACATCCAATTGTCCAGTTGTATTGAATTTATTTCCTTTGTAGGTAGTAGTGTCCAGAAAATTGACCGAATTTATGTCTGTTGTAGCTTTGAGTTTAATTGAGGGGTTATGTTGGTTGAGGGTATTTAAAAATATTTCAAATTCTTCCTGTGAGTAAATCCAGACACCCCAGACGTCATCAAGATACCTATAATAATGAAGAGGTTTTTTGTCACAGGTTTGTAGGGCTGTGGTCTCCCATGAAGCCATAAATATATCTGCATAAGCAGGGGCAAATTTCTTGCCCATAGCTGTCCCTTTAATTTGGAGGTAATAATTTTGGTCGAATTCGAAATCGTTTTTAGTCAGATTAATTTCTAGGAGTTCCAATATTTCTCTGTCCAGGTCTGTTTTTGTCTTGATATTTTAGGAATATTTCTCTGACCGCTTGGATGCCCTCAGTGGTGACTATGTTTGTGTAAAGGCTATCTACATCTATGGTAAATAGGATCGAATTGGGGGGGATGGTTATTGATTTAATTTTATTAATAAAGTCATAGGTATCTTTTATATAACTATTATGTTTTTTGGCCAATGGGTTGAGAAAATAATCTATGTATTCAGCCGACCTGTAGGTCTCGCTGCTACAGTCAGAGACTATGGGCCGTCCTGGGGGTATTTCAAATGGCCTGCTCCATTTTTCAGGCTCTTTATGTATTTTTGGGAGCATATAGAATCGTCTGGGCCTGGGCTCTGCATCCCCAATTAAATAATTACGCTGTTTTGAGGTGATTATTTTTTTCTGATGTAATTTTTGGAAAATTTTGGTAACCAGGGTGAAAGTCTCTGTATATATGGGTTTATCCAATTTAGTGTAATACCTGGTATCATTCAGTTGTCTGTAACCTTCCCACAGATATTGACCTCGGTCCATAATAACCACTACACTGCCTTTATCAGCAGGTTTTATAATTAATTCTTTTTGTTTCTCTATTAGTTGTTTTAAGGCTGTTTTCTCCTCAGGTGTCAGATTGGGCTGGGTTTTAAGTACCTGGAAAGAGTCCTGAAAATAATCGAGGTCAGTTTTGATTAATTTTTTGATGTAGTCAGGTAAGTCAGTGTCTGGGGGGGTCCATGTCGATTTGGGGGTAAAAGGTTCTCTAATAGTCTGGTCCTGATCCTTATAGTAAGCCCATAATTTTAAAGTCCTGTGATAATTTTGAATGTCTGATCTGGACTGTTGTTTTATCAATTTGTTACTGCCTGTAGTGGGAATAAAATTTAACCCTTTGTTAAGTAGAGAAAGTTGTGGTTTTGTTAATTTGGTCTGTTTAGCCAGGATTAACACGTTTCTAAACCCCTCCTGGAAGAACAGGCTTTTGGGGTTAATTATTTTAATTGCTTAACCCAGTGCTGAAACATCTTAGAGGCCGTACCATGACTCCAGTGTAGGTGGTCCCTCTCGGTGTGGAAGTCTCTGCTGGGCAGCTGGGGCAGGTGGTTATAGTTCTTCTGGATATAGTTGTTGATGAGCTGGAGGTTTAATTTCTCTTTGGCAGGGAGTTCAGGAGAGAAATTGATGAGGGGAATGAGGATGGAGACCCCAGGAAACTTCTCTCTGGCCATCTTTACAGTCCTCTGCATCTGTTTTACAGTGGTTTCTCTCATTTTCTGCTGCCTGTTGTTCAGTCCAAAGGACAGGATGATGGTCTCAGGCTGTGTGGTGAGGACTGCTTTCTTCAAGATGGTTTCAGCATGCAGGAAAGTGGCCCCAGGAAAACTTTCCACCTGCACCTCCTCCAGCGTGAAGGGTGGGATTCTGGCAAGGTTGGAATCCCCCATAATGACAGTTTTTTTACGGACACATAGGCCCCAGTCCTGAAGCTTCCTGGTGGTGTTCAGGTGTCTGGTGGGCCGGCGGGTAGGGGTCCGCGGCGTGGATGGAGCTGAGGGCTCGGGTGTGGCAGGAGGGGCTTGAGGGGGTTGTTGGGGCCTGCTGCTGGGGTCTTTGGGGGTCTTTGTGGGGCTCTCTTCTTCCAATTCGATGGTGAAGACCCCAGGCTGCACACATGGATTTTGGAGATGTCTCTGGGGCGTCTCCATGGTAACCGGCTCTCCTCCAGAGGGTGCAGGGGGCATTTCCTGCAAAGGGGGAGATGGAGAGCGGCGAGGAGGTGTGGCAGCGAGAAGAAGAGGGGGAGGAGGGGGGGGCGGCTGGGGGTGGCGGGGGGGGCGAGGGTCTCTGGGTGGGAGGCCAGGTGCGATGGGGAAGAAGGGAGGGGCAGCCGGTGAAAGGATGGGAGGGTCCTGGTCCTTCTCTGGCTGTGTGGCGGTCTCAGTCGTCCCCCCTATGTGGACCTGGGCCTGGATGGTGGTCTGACGCTCAGCTGCAGGGCGGGGGGCTGGGGGCGTCAGGGCTGGAGCGGTGATGGGGGGAGGCTGGACTGGTGCTGGAGCGATGATGGGGGGAGGCTGAGGAGGCTGGACAGGTGCTGGAGCGATGCTGGGGGGAGGCTGAGGAGGCTGGGCTTGTTCTGGAGCTGGTTTTTCAGCCGAGGGAAGCTCATTTAGATTAGCCTTTAAAAAGGCTTCGGCCTCTCTGATGGACTCCTCTTTGAGCCTGGTCCCCAGGTTCCTCTTGGCCCAGACAGTGGCGACCTGGAAAGGACCTTCCCAGTCGCGGCTGGCAAAATCTGCCAGGTCCTGAATGTCACTGTCTATACTGTCCTCATAATGCTGTTTTAATATGAGGATCGTGTTATGTTGCCAGTTCTTGGCGTTGCCTTCAAGCAGCAACTGTGTTGCCTCAGAGGGGAAAGCAGGTTTAATTAGCTCTATTAAATCCTGCGTGGTTTTCTTTATAGTGGGGGGTGGGGCGCTGCCTGAGGCGTTTCTAAGGTGGTGATGCGCTTTGATTATTTTAAAAATAATCCTCACCTTAAAAGAAAAGTCCGGATCATCTGATGGGACCAGGTGTTGCGGTGTGGGATCCTGGTGGTCGTCGTTGGGGGGCCGACGTTGATCCCAGCGTCCGGAGCGGGCGTCACGGCTCCGTGGAGCGGCCGCGCGTCTCCGCTCGGGAGCCCGATAACGGCCGTTATCTCTCCGCTGCTGTTGGTAGGCGGGGGGTCTGTAGCGGGCCCGGTCGTCCGGTCCGGTCCAGCGGGTGCGTCTGTTGGAGCGCTCCGGGTAATCTCCGCCGTTGTAGCGGCGCTCGTATCTGACGGCTGGAGCGTTGTAGCGCTGCGGCTCGAAGCGCTCGGCTCGGCGGGTGCGGCTGTATCCCTGGCGTGTCGGGTACCCGTGGTTGGATCTCCGGCGGTCATTCCTCACAGCCTGTGCGTAGCTGCGGGCCGGCTGAGGTGACCAGCGGCGGCGGCGCTGTACCGGCTCATTTCCCCGGTCAGCGGAGGAGCGCTGTCGCCGTTGCGGTCTCTCCGGGCGAAACTGGCGTCGGCCGCGGCGATACGAAACTTGATACCAGCCGTTGTCTTCTCCGTGAAAAACCATTTAGGAATGTGTAGTGTGTGCAACTATCCTATAACTTTTCAAAGCTAAAGAGCAGGTTGCTCGCTAAATGTAACGGAGAACGAAACTGAACTTCCATTAAACACGGGCAATTTATTGAAAAGTGCCAAAATAGTAACAGTATACAAACTTACAATGTAGAACGACGTTTCGGCTCCGAAAAGAGCCTTCTTCAGGTTCGTTTGTAGCAGAGTCACGAGCGGACAGGTTGCGAGGCTGCCAGGCTCAATGGTGAAAGTGAATGAATGAAACTCAGCGAGAGCTGAGCGGCAGAATTTTGCATTTTGGCGCCTTGGCAGCTGATTGGCTGGTCAAAAAGTGTGACCTTTGCCTAGAGCGCTACCCGCTGGTGACCCCTTGCTACTGCACAGAAATTCGTTTACAGGCAGGATAGTGCACACAACATAAATCACAGAGTATTCAGAAGTAAAACAGGAAAAATACAATGATATGAACTTTGGTGAGAACTTGAAATAAGATTAACTCTGAAAAAATGAACTTTGAATATTGATATTGATGAAAATTGAATAACAATGAAAAAACACTTGAAAATCAATTAATAACAAATTGTGTTATTGCAGGAGGGACCAGCAGAGCGAGGAGAAGAGCCAGACCTGGAGGAGGAGGTGCAGGATCGGGCCGGATAGGAGAGAAAGAGTTTGGATGACAGAGTGCCGTAGGCACTCTGTCATCAATGCACACTCCATGCCACCTCCCCCTGTGTCCAGGCCGGCCCCCCAGGTCCCACAGAGCTGGCAGTCCCCCTGCATAATCACCTCACCCAGGAAATTGTAATAAATCACAGAAATTGGTGAAATTATTTACATTCTTTGTTGATGTGTTTCAAACTGTACATCTCCAAATAAAACAAATTAACAAAATACTTTACATTTAAATAATTATATACAGTAAGAACAATAATGGTTATAAAATAATAAATAATTATATACAGTTAAATTAACATATTTACATCCATATTCACATTTTTATTTACAGGGTGAAATGAACTGTTCAAATGGTGTTTACCTCTCCTGACACCAACCGGAAGTGGCCTCTAAGATGCTCCAGCACTGGGCTTTTATTAGGGGGGGTGTGTCAGGGGGTCTTGAGTTAGGGTTCGAAGGTCAAGTTAGGGTTATAGGGTTAGTCATTTGTTTCCAGTGTCCGTTAGGGTTAGTTAGGGGGTTAGGGTTAGGGTTAGATGTCTGGGTCAGAGAGTTAGGGTTAGTTATTTTGGGGGGGTCCAGTGTCCAGGGCTAGGGTTAGGGGTGGGTTTCAGGGTCCTTTAGGGTTAGGGTTAGGGTCCTGGGTGAGGTTAGGGTTAGGTTTTAAAGTCCAGTGTCCAAGGCTAGGGTTAGGAGTGGGTTCGAGGGTCATTTACGGTTAGGGTAGGGGTCCTGGGTGGGTTAGGGTTAGGTTTTAAAGTCCAGTGTCCAAGGCTAGGGTTAGGAGTGGGTTCGAGGGTCATTTACGGTTAGGGTAGGGGTCCTGGGTGGGTTAGGGTTAGGTTTTAAAGTCCAGTGTCCAAGGCTAGGGTTAGGAGTGGGTTCGAGGGTCCTTTACGGTTAGGGTAGGGGTCCTGGGTGGGTTAGGGTTAGGTTTTAAAGTCCAGTGTCCAAGGCTAGGGTTAGGAGTGGGTTCGAGGGTCATTTACGGTTAGGGTAGGGGTCTGGGGAGTCTAGACGAAAGTGCTTGGGTTAGGATAGGGTTTAGTGGGTGGGCTGTGCCCCCCAGAGTCATTAGGGTTAGGATAGCTGGTGGGTAGGTGGGTAAGTAAGATGTTGAGGGTGAATAGGTTAGTCCTGTGAGTCAGAGGGTTTAGTGGGTGGGCTATGCCCCCCAGAGTCTTTAGGATTAGGGTAGTTGGTAGGTGGGTAGGTAAGGTGTTAGGGGTAAATGGTATAGTCTAAAGTCAGAAGTCTGGGGGTCTGTAGAGTCCAATTGGGGTTAGAATGCCTAATAATTGAATTTTAAGATCTGAAATAAACCCTTTCATTAAGTCCCCGTGGGTAAGTAGTGTCTAATTGGTTGATCCAATTTCTTTCAGATCTCCTCCTCTGTGCCCTGGACCAGTGGGGGTTACTCTCCAGGACCAGGGCTTGGACCGAGCTCCAGTCGTGGGCTATGAAATGTTGGACTATATGTCTGTCAGTGTGTTTCCCAGCACTGATATTGTACTTGTGGCATGTGAACCTGTCACTGATGGAGAGCCCAGTCTCTCCCACATACCTGAGGCCACAGGTAGTACAGGTAATAAGATATACACAATTTTTTGTTTTAATGTCAGCCATTTGGGCAGTCTGGAAGACTCTCTGTTTTTTTGAATCATAAATCCACTTTTTTTGTTTGAAATAATTGTGTTGTAAATTTTTCTTTTTTTCTAATAGGGGTGGGAGCTTAGCCCTGACTAAATAATCTTGTAGGTTTTTGTTTTTTCTGAAGGCCGCAATAATTCTGAGATCAGATTCTGGTAATTTGGTCCTAATAGTGTTATCTAAGTGTTTTTTAATTTGTTTAACTAATTGAACTGTGGAAGGTGAGTAAGTAGTAACCAAAGGGAGGGCTGTGGAGATCTGTATTAATTTTGGTTGCAGGAAAACCTTGAAACATTTTCTCAGGAAGGTCCTGGAGTACCCCCTGGTGGCCAAAGCGTGGAATAGGATTTTAGTGGCCTGTTTAAAATCATCCTCCTGAGTGCAAATTCTGTGAAATCTCAGGAGCTGAGATTTAATCAGTCCTGCAAATGTATGTTTTGGGTGATGGCTAGTCATCTGTAATAAGGCGTGGGTATCTGTGTCTTTGAAATAAACCTTTACATCCAATTGTCCAGTTGTATTGAATTTATTTCCTTTGTAGGTAGTAGTGTCCAGAAAATTGACCGAATTTATGTCTGTTGTAGCTTTGAGTTTAATTGAGGGGTTATGTTGGTTGAGGGTATTTAAAAATATTTCAAATTCTTCCTGTGAGTAAATCCAGACACCCCAGACGTCATCAAGATACCTATAATAATGAAGAGGTTTTTTGTCACAGGTTTGTAGGGCTGTGGTCTCCCATGAAGCCATAAATATATCTGCATAAGCAGGGGCAAATTTCTTGCCCATAGCTGTCCCTTTAATTTGGAGGTAATAATTTTGGTCGAATTCGAAATCGTTTTTAGTCAGATTAATTTCTAGGAGTTCCAATATTTCTCTGTCAGGTCTGTTTTTGTCTTGATATTTTAGGAATATTTCTCTGACCGCTTGGATGCCCTCAGTGGTGACTATGTTTTGTGTAAAGGCTATCTACATCTATGGTAAATAGGATCGAATTGGGGGGGATGGTTATTGATTTAATTTTATTAATAAAGTCATAGGTATCTTTTATATAACTATTATGTTTTTTGGCCAATGGGTTGAGAAAATAATCTATGTATTCAGCCGACCTGTAGGTCTCGCTGCTACAGTCAGAGACTATGGGCCGTCCTGGGGGTATTTCAAATGGCCTGCTCCATTTTTCAGGCTCTTTATGTATTTTTGGGAGCATATAGAATCGTCTGGGCCTGGGCTCTGCATCCCCAATTAAATAATTACGCTGTTTTGAGGTGATTATTTTTTTCTGATGTAATTTTTGGAAAATTTTGGTAACCAGGGTGAAAGTCTCTGTATATATGGGTTTATCCAATTTAGTGTAATACCTGGTATCATTCAGTTGTCTGTAACCTTCCCACAGATATTGACCTCGGTCCATAATAACCACTACACTGCCTTTATCAGCAGGTTTTATAATTAATTCTTTTTGTTTCTCTATTAGTTGTTTTAAGGCTGTTTTCTCCTCAGGTGTCAGATTGGGCTGGGTTTTAAGTACCTGGAAAGAGTCCTGAAAATAATCGAGGTCAGTTTTGATTAATTTTTTGATGTAGTCAGGTAAGTCAGTGTCTGGGGGGGTCCATGTCGATTTGGGGGTAAAAGGTTCTCTAATAGTCTGGTCCTGATCCTTATAGTAAGCCCATAATTTTAAAGTCCTGTGATAATTTTGAATGTCTGATCTGGACTGTTGTTTTATCAATTTGTTACTGCCTGTAGTGGGAATAAAATTTAACCCTTTGTTAAGTAGAGAAAGTTGTGGTTTTGTTAATTTGGTCTGTTTAGCCAGGATTAACACGTTTCTAAACCCCTCCTGGAAGAACAGGCTTTTGGGGTTAATTATTTTAATTGCTTAACCCAGTGCTGAAACATCTTAGAGGCCGTACCATGACTCCAGTGTAGGTGGTCCCTCTCGGTGTGGAAGTCTCTGCTGGGCAGCTGGGGCAGGTGGTTATAGTTCTTCTGGATATAGTTGTTGATGAGCTGGAGGTTTAATTTCTCTTTGGCAGGGAGTTCAGGAGAGAAATTGATGAGGGGAATGAGGATGGAGACCCCAGGAAACTTCTCTCTGGCCATCTTTACAGTCCTCTGCATCTGTTTTACAGTGGTTTCTCTCATTTTCTGCTGCCTGTTGTTCAGTCCAAAGGACAGGATGATGGTCTCAGGCTGTGTGGTGAGGACTGCTTTCTTCAAGATGGTTTCAGCATGCAGGAAAGTGGCCCCAGGAAAACTTTCCACCTGCACCTCCTCCAGCGTGAAGGGTGGGATTCTGGCAAGGTTGGAATCCCCCATAATGACAGTTTTTTTACGGACACATAGGCCCCAGTCCTGAAGCTTCCTGGTGGTGTTCAGGTGTCTGGTGGGCCGGCGGGTAGGGGTCCGCGGCGTGGATGGAGCTGAGGGCTCGGGTGTGGCAGGAGGGGCTTGAGGGGGTTGTTGGGGCCTGCTGCTGGGGTCTTTGGGGGTCTTTGTGGGGCTCTCTTCTTCCAATTCGATGGTGAAGACCCCAGGCTGCACACATGGATTTTGGAGATGTCTCTGGGGCGTCTCCATGGTAACCGGCTCTCCTCCAGAGGGTGCAGGGGGCATTTCCTGCAAAGGGGGAGATGGAGAGCGGCGAGGAGGTGTGGCAGCGAGAAGAAGAGGGGGAGGAGGGGGGGGCGGCTGGGGGTGGCGGGGGGGGCGAGGGTCTCTGGGTGGGAGGCCAGGTGCGATGGGGAAGAAGGGAGGGGCAGCCGGTGAAAGGATGGGAGGGTCCTGGTCCTTCTCTGGCTGTGTGGCGGTCTCAGTCGTCCCCCCTATGTGGACCTGGGCCTGGATGGTGGTCTGACGCTCAGCTGCAGGGCGGGGGGCTGGGGGCGTCAGGGCTGGAGCGGTGATGGGGGGAGGCTGGACTGGTGCTGGAGCGATGATGGGGGGAGGCTGAGGAGGCTGGACAGGTGCTGGAGCGATGCTGGGGGGAGGCTGAGGAGGCTGGGCTTGTTCTGGAGCTGGTTTTTCAGCCGAGGGAAGCTCATTTAGATTAGCCTTTAAAAAGGCTTCGGCCTCTCTGATGGACTCCTCTTTGAGCCTGGTCCCCAGGTTCCTCTTGGCCCAGACAGTGGCGACCTGGAAAGGACCTTCCCAGTCGCGGCTGGCAAAATCTGCCAGGTCCTGAATGTCACTGTCTATACTGTCCTCATAATGCTGTTTTAATATGAGGATCGTGTTATGTTGCCAGTTCTTGGCGTTGCCTTCAAGCAGCAACTGTGTTGCCTCAGAGGGGAAAGCAGGTTTAATTAGCTCTATTAAATCCTGCGTGGTTTTCTTTATAGTGGGGGGTGGGGCGCTGCCTGAGGCGTTTCTAAGGTGGTGATGCGCTTTGATTATTTTAAAAATAATCCTCACCTTAAAAGAAAAGTCCGGATCATCTGATGGGACCAGGTGTTGCGGTGTGGGATCCTGGTGGTCGTCGTTGGGGGGCCGACGTTGATCCCAGCGTCCGGAGCGGGCGTCACGGCTCCGTGGAGCGGCCGCGCGTCTCCGCTCGGGAGCCCGATAACGGCCGTTATCTCTCCGCTGCTGTTGGTAGGCGGGGGGTCTGTAGCGGGCCCGGTCGTCCGGTCCGGTCCAGCGGGTGCGTCTGTTGGAGCGCTCCGGGTAATCTCCGCCGTTGTAGCGGCGCTCGTATCTGACGGCTGGAGCGTTGTAGCGCTGCGGCTCGAAGCGCTCGGCTCGGCGGGTGCGGCTGTATCCCTGGCGTGTCGGGTACCCGTGGTTGGATCTCCGGCGGTCATTCCTCACAGCCTGTGCGTAGCTGCGGGCCGGCTGAGGTGACCAGCGGCGGCGGCGCTGTACCGGCTCATTTCCCCGGTCAGCGGAGGAGCGCTGTCGCCGTTGCGGTCTCTCCGGGCGAAACTGGCGTCGGCCGCGGCGATACGAAACTTGATACCAGCCGTTGTCTTCTCCGTGAAAAACCATTTAGGAATGTGTAGTGTGTGCAACTATCCTATAACTTTTCAAAGCTAAAGAGCAGGTTGCTCGCTAAATGTAACGGAGAACGAAACTGAACTTCCATTAAACACGGGCAATTTATTGAAAAGTGCCAAAATAGTAACAGTATACAAACTTACAATGTAGAACGACGTTTCGGCTCCGAAAAGAGCCTTCTTCAGGTTCGTTTGTAGCAGAGTCACGAGCGGACAGGTTGCGAGGCTGCCAGGCTCAATGGTGAAAGTGAATGAATGAAACTCAGCGAGAGCTGAGCGGCAGAATTTTGCATTTTGGCGCCTTGGCAGCTGATTGGCTGGTCAAAAAGTGTGACCTTTGCCTAGAGCGCTACCCGCTGGTGACCCCTTGCTACTGCACAGAAATTCGTTTACAGGCAGGATAGTGCACACAACATAAATCACAGAGTATTCAGAAGTAAAACAGGAAAAATACAATGATATGAACTTTGGTGAGAACTTGAAATAAGATTAACTCTGAAAAAATGAACTTTGAATATTGATATTGATGAAAATTGAATAACAATGAAAAAACACTTGAAAATCAATTAATAACAAATTGTGTTATTGCAGGAGGGACCAGCAGAGCGAGGAGAAGAGCCAGACCTGGAGGAGGAGGTGCAGGATCGGGCCGGATAGGAGAGAAAGAGTTTGGATGACAGAGTGCCGTAGGCACTCTGTCATCAATGCACACTCCATGCCACCTCCCCCTGTGTCCAGGCCGGCCCCCCAGGTCCCACAGAGCTGGCAGTCCCCCTGCATAATCACCTCACCCAGGAAATTGTAATAAATCACAGAAATTGGTGAAATTATTTACATTCTTTGTTGATGTGTTTCAAACTGTACATCTCCAAATAAAACAAATTAACAAAATACTTTACATTTAAATAATTATATACAGTAAGAACAATAATGGTTATAAAATAATAAATAATTATATACAGTTAAATTAACATATTTACATCCATATTCACATTTTTATTTACAGGGTGAAATGAACTGTTCAAATGGTGTTTACCTCTCCTGACACCAACCGGAAGTGGCCTCTAAGATGCTCCAGCACTGGGCTTTTATTAGGGGGGGTGTGTCAGGGGGTCTTGAGTTAGGGTTCGAAGGTCAAGTTAGGGTTATAGGGTTAGTCATTTGTTTCCAGTGTCCGTTAGGGTTAGTTAGGGGGTTAGGGTTAGGGTTAGATGTCTGGGTCAGAGAGTTAGGGTTAGTTATTTTGGGGGGGTCCAGTGTCCAGGGCTAGGGTTAGGGGTGGGTTTCAGGGTCCTTTAGGGTTAGGGTTAGGGTCCTGGGTGAGGTTAGGGTTAGGTTTTAAAGTCCAGTGTCCAAGGCTAGGGTTAGGAGTGGGTTCGAGGGTCATTTACGGTTAGGGTAGGGGTCCTGGGTGGGTTAGGGTTAGGTTTTAAAGTCCAGTGTCCAAGGCTAGGGTTAGGAGTGGGTTCGAGGGTCATTTACGGTTAGGGTAGGGGTCCTGGGTGGGTTAGGGTTAGGTTTTAAAGTCCAGTGTCCAAGGCTAGGGTTAGGAGTGGGTTCGAGGGTCCTTTACGGTTAGGGTAGGGGTCCTGGGTGGGTTAGGGTTAGGTTTTAAAGTCCAGTGTCCAAGGCTAGGGTTAGGAGTGGGTTCGAGGGTCTTTTACGGTTAGGGTAGGGGTCTGGGGAGTCTAGACGAAAGTGCTTGGGTTAGGATAGGGTTTAGTGGGTGGGCTGTGCCCCCCAGAGTCATTAGGGTTAGGATAGCTGGTGGGTAGGTGGGTAAGTAAGATGTTGAGGGTGAATAGGTTAGTCCTGTGAGTCAGAGGGTTTAGTGGGTGGGCTATGCCCCCCAGAGTCTTTAGGATTAGGGTAGTTGGTAGGTGGGTAGGTAAGGTGTTAGGGGTAAATGGTATAGTCTAAAGTCAGAAGTCTGGGGGTCTGTAGAGTCCAATTGGGGTTAGAATGCCTAATAATTGAATTTTAAGATCTGAAATAAACCCTTTCATTAAGTCCCCGTGGGTAAGTAGTGTCTAATTGGTTGATCCAATTTCTTTCAGATCTCCTCCTCTGTGCCCTGGACCAGTGGGGGTTACTCTCCAGGACCAGGGCTTGGACCGAGCTCCAGTCGTGGGCTATGAAATGTTGGACTATATGTCTGTCAGTGTGTTTCCCAGCACTGATATTGTACTTGTGGCATGTGAACCTGTCACTGATGGAGAGCCCAGTCTCTCCCACATACCTGAGGCCACAGGTAGTACAGGTAATAAGATATACACAATTTTTTGTTTTAATGTCAGCCATTTGGGCAGTCTGGAAGACTCTCTGTTTTTTTGAATCATAAATCCACTTTTTTTGTTTGAAATAATTGTGTTGTAAATTTTTCTTTTTTTCTAATAGGGATGGGAGCTTAGCCCTGACTAAATAATCTTGTAGGTTTTTGTTTTTTCTGAAGGCCGCAATAATTCTGAGATCAGATTCTGGTAATTTGGTCCTAATAGTGTTATCTAAGTGTTTTTTAATTTGTTTAACTAATTGAACTGTGGAAGGTGAGTAAGTAGTAACCAAAGGGAGGGCTGTGGAGATCTGTATTAATTTTGGTTGCAGGAAAACCTTGAAACATTTTCTCAGGAAGGTCCTGGAGTACCCCCTGGTGGCCAAAGCGTGGAATAGGATTTTAGTGGCCTGTTTAAAATCATCCTCCTGAGTGCAAATTCTGTGAAATCTCAGGAGCTGAGATTTAATCAGTCCTGCAAATGTATGTTTTGGGTGATGGCTAGTCATCTGTAATAAGGCGTGGGTATCTGTGTCTTTGAAATAAACCTTTACATCCAATTGTCCAGTTGTATTGAATTTATTTCCTTTGTAGGTAGTAGTGTCCAGAAAATTGACCGAATTTATGTCTGTTGTAGCTTTGAGTTTAATTGAGGGGTTATGTTGGTTGAGGGTATTTAAAAATATTTCAAATTCTTCCTGTGAGTAAATCCAGACACCCCAGACGTCATCAAGATACCTATAATAATGAAGAGGTTTTTTGTCACAGGTTTGTAGGGCTGTGGTCTCCCATGAAGCCATAAATATATCTGCATAAGCAGGGGCAAATTTCTTGCCCATAGCTGTCCCTTTAATTTGGAGGTAATAATTTTGGTCGAATTCGAAATCGTTTTTAGTCAGATTAATTTCTAGGAGTTCCAATATTTCTCTGTCAGGTCTGTTTTTGTCTTGATATTTTAGGAATATTTCTCTGACCGCTTGGATGCCCTCAGTGGTGACTATGTTTGTGTAAAGGCTATCTACATCTATGGTAAATAGGATCGAATTGGGGGGGATGGTTATTGATTTAATTTTATTAATAAAGTCATAGGTATCTTTTATATAACTATTATGTTTTTTGGCCAATGGGTTGAGAAAATAATCTATGTATTCAGCCGACCTGTAGGTCTCGCTGCTACAGTCAGAGACTATGGGCCGTCCTGGGGGTATTTCAAATGGCCTGCTCCATTTTTCAGGCTCTTTATGTATTTTTGGGAGCATATAGAATCGTCTGGGCCTGGGCTCTGCATCCCCAATTAAATAATTACGCTGTTTTGAGGTGATTATTTTTTTCTGATGTAATTTTTGGAAAATTTTGGTAACCAGGGTGAAAGTCTCTGTATATATGGGTTTATCCAATTTAGTGTAATACCTGGTATCATTAAGTTGTCTGTGACCTTCCCACAGATATTGACCTCGGTCCATAATAACCACTACACTGCCTTTATCAGCAGGTTTTATAATTAATTCTTTTTGTTTCTCTATTAGTTGTTTTAAGGCTGTTTTCTCCTCAGGTGTCAGATTGGGCTGGGTTTTAAGTACCTGGAAAGAGTCCTGAAAATAATCGAGGTCAGTTTTGATTAATTTTTTGATGTAGTCAGGTAAGTCAGTGTCTGGGGGGGTCCATGTCGATTTGGGGGTAAAAGGTTCTCTAATAGTCTGGTCCTGATCCTTATAGTAAGCCCATAATTTTAAAGTCCTGTGATAATTTTGAATGTCTGATCTGGACTGTTGTTTTATCAATTTGTTACTGCCTGTAGTGGGAATAAAATTTAACCCTTTGTTAAGTAGAGAAAGTTGTGGTTTTGTTAATTTGGTCTGTTTAGCCAGGATTAACACGTTTCTAAACCCCTCCTGGAAGAACAGGCTTTTGGGGTTAATTATTTTAATTGCTTAACCCAGTGCTGAAACATCTTAGAGGCCGTACCATGACTCCAGTGTAGGTGGTCCCTCTCGGTGTGGAAGTCTCTGCTGGGCAGCTGGGGCAGGTGGTTATAGTTCTTCTGGATATAGTTGTTGATGAGCTGGAGGTTTAATTTCTCTTTGGCAGGGAGTTCAGGAGAGAAATTGATGAGGGGAATGAGGATGGAGACCCCAGGAAACTTCTCTCTGGCCATCTTTACAGTCCTCTGCATCTGTTTTACAGTGGTTTCTCTCATTTTCTGCTGCCTGTTGTTCAGTCCAAAGGACAGGATGATGGTCTCAGGCTGTGTGGTGAGGACTGCTTTCTTCAAGATGGTTTCAGCATGCAGGAAAGTGGCCCCAGGAAAACTTTCCACCTGCACCTCCTCCAGCGTGAAGGGTGGGATTCTGGCAAGGTTGGAATCCCCCATAATGACAGTTTTTTTACGGACACATAGGCCCCAGTCCTGAAGCTTCCTGGTGGTGTTCAGGTGTCTGGTGGGCCGGCGGGTAGGGGTCCGCGGCGTGGATGGAGCTGAGGGCTCGGGTGTGGCAGGAGGGGCTTGAGGGGGTTGTTGGGGTCTGCTGCTGGGGTCTTTGGGGGTCTTTGTGGGGCTCTCTTCTTCCAATTCGATGGTGAAGACCCCAGGCTGCACACATGGATTTTGGAGATGTCTCTGGGGCGTCTCCATGGTAACCGGCTCTCCTCCAGAGGGTGCAGGGGGCATTTCCTGCAAAGGGGGAGATGGAGAGCGGCGAGGAGGTGTGGCAGCGAGAAGAAGAGGGGGAGGAGGGGGGGGGCGGCTGGGGGTGGCGGGGGGGGCGAGGGTCTCTGGGTGGGAGGCCAGGTACGATGGGGAAGAAGGGAGGGGCAGCCGGTGAAAGGATGGGAGGGTCCTGGTCCTTCTCTGGCTGTGTGGCGGTCTCAGTCGTCCCCCCTATGTGGACCTGGGCCTGGATGGTGGTCTGACGCTCAGCTGCAGGGCGGGGGGCTGGGGGCGTCAGGGCTGGAGCGGTGATGGGGGGAGGCTGGACTGGTGCTGGAGCGATGATGGGGGGAGGCTGAGGAGGCTGGACAGGTGCTGGAGCGATGCTGGGGGGAGGCTGAGGAGGCTGGGCTTGTTCTGGAGCTGGTTTTTCAGCCGAGGGAAGCTCATTTAGATTAGCCTTTAAAAAGGCTTCGGCCTCTCTGATGGACTCCTCTTTGAGCCTGGTCCCCAGGTTCCTCTTGGCCCAGACAGTGGCGACCTGGAAAGGACCTTCCCAGTCGCGGCTGGCAAAATCTGCCAGGTCCTGAATGTCACTGTCTATACTGTCCTCATAATGCTGTTTTAATATGAGGATCGTGTTATGTTGCCAGTTCTTGGCGTTGCCTTCAAGCAGCAACTGTGTTGCCTCAGAGGGGAAAGCAGGTTTAATTAGCTCTATTAAATCCTGCGTGGTTTTCTTTATAGTGGGGGGTGGGGCGCTGCCTGAGGCGTTTCTAAGGTGGTGATGCGCTTTGATTATTTTAAAAATAATCCTCACCTTAAAAGAAAAGTCCGGATCATCTGATGGGACCAGGTGTTGCGGTGTGGGATCCTGGTGGTCGTCGTTGGGGGGCCGACGTTGATCCCAGCGTCCGGAGCGGGCGTCACGGCTCCGTGGAGCGGCCGCGCGTCTCCGCTCGGGAGCCCGATAACGGCCGTTATCTCTCCGCTGCTGTTGGTAGGCGGGGGGTCTGTAGCGGGCCCGGTCGTCCGGTCCGGTCCAGCGGGTGCGTCTGTTGGAGCGCTCCGGGTAATCTCCGCCGTTGTAGCGGCGCTCGTATCTGACGGCTGGAGCGTTGTAGCGCTGCGGCTCGAAGCGCTCGGCTCGGCGGGTGCGGCTGTATCCCTGGCGTGTCGGGTACCCGTGGTTGGATCTCCGGCGGTCATTCCTCACAGCCTGTGCGTAGCTGCGGGCCGGCTGAGGTGACCAGCGGCGGCGGCGCTGTACCGGCTCATTTCCCCGGTCAGCGGAGGAGCGCTGTCGCCGTTGCGGTCTCTCCGGGCGAAACTGGCGTCGGCCGCGGCGATACGAAACTTGATACCAGCCGTTGTCTTCTCCGTGAAAAACCATTTAGGAATGTGTAGTGTGTGCAACTATCCTATCACTTTTCAAAGCTAAAGAGCAGGTTGCTCGCTAAATGTAACGGAGAACGAAACTGAACTTCCATTAAACACGGGCAATTTATTGAAAAGTGCCAAAATAGTAACAGTATACAAACTTACAATGTAGAACGACGTTTCGGCTCCGAAAAGAGCCTTCTTCAGGTTCGTTTGTAGCAGAGTCACGAGCGGACAGGTTGCGAGGCTGCCAGGCTCAATGGTGAAAGTGAATGAATGAAACTCAGCGAGAGCTGAGCGGCAGAATTTTGCATTTTGGCGCCTTGGCAGCTGATTGGCTGGTCAAAAAGTGTGACCTTTGCCTAGAGCGCTACCCGCTGGTGACCCCTTGCTACTGCACAGAAATTCGTTTACAGGCAGGATAGTGCACACAACATAAATCACAGAGTATTCAGAAGTAAAACAGGAAAAATACAATGATATGAACTTTGGTGAGAACTTGAAATAAGATTAACTCTGAAAAAATGAACTTTGAATATTGATATTGATGAAAATTGAATAACAATGAAAAAACACTTGAAAATCAATTAATAACAAATTGTGTTATTGCAGGAGGGACCAGCAGAGCGAGGAGAAGAGCCAGACCTGGAGGAGGAGGTGCAGGATCGGGCCGGATAGGAGAGAAAGAGTTTGGATGACAGAGTGCCGTAGGCACTCTGTCATCAATGCACACTCCATGCCACCTCCCCCTGTGTCCAGGCCGGCCCCCCAGGTCCCACAGAGCTGGCAGTCCCCCTGCATAATCACCTCACCCAGGAAATTGTAATAAATCACAGAAATTGGTGAAATTATTTACATTCTTTGTTGATGTGTTTCAAACTGTACATCTCCAAATAAAACAAATTAACAAAATACTTTACATTTAAATAATTATATACAGTAAGAACAATAATGGTTATAAAATAATAAATAATTATATACAGTTAAATTAACATATTTACATCCATATTCACATTTTTATTTACAGGGTGAAATGAACTGTTCAAATGGTGTTTACCTCTCCTGACACCAACCGGAAGTGGCCTCTAAGATGCTCCAGCACTGGGCTTTTATTAGGGGGGGTGTGTCAGGGGGTCTTGAGTTAGGGTTCGAAGGTCAAGTTAGGGTTATAGGGTTAGTCATTTGTTTCCAGTGTCCGTTAGGGTTAGTTAGGGGGTTAGGGTTAGGGTTAGATGTCTGGGTCAGAGAGTTAGGGTTAGTTATTTTGGGGGGGTCCAGTGTCCAGGGCTAGGGTTAGGGGTGGGTTTCAGGGTCCTTTAGGGTTAGGGTTAGGGTCCTGGGTGAGGTTAGGGTTAGGTTTTAAAGTCCAGTGTCCAAGGCTAGGGTTAGGAGTGGGTTCGAGGGTCATTTACGGTTAGGGTTAGGGTTAGGGTTAGGGTTAGGGTTAGGGTTAGGGTTAGGGTTAGGGTTAGGGTTAGGTTATAGGGATAAATACGTCCTTTGAGGGGCCCCTCAAGAATGTTTTTGCCAATAACTCCGGATAGGAATGTCCTATCATCATAAAACCAAGTTCCTTGGATTCCTTGGCCCCAGGCCTTTCCAATGGTGTGTCGTTAGGGTTAGGGTTAGGGTTAGGGTTAGGGTTAGGGTTAGGGTTTAGGGTTAGGGTTAGGGTTAGGTTATAGGGTTAGGGTTAGGGTTAGGGTTAGGGTTAGGGTTAGGGTTAGGGTTAGGGTTAGGAGAGAAAGAGTTTGGATGACAGAGTGCCGTAGGCACTCTGTCATCAATGCACACTCCATGCCACCTCCCCCTGTGTCCAGGCCGGCCCCCCAGGTCCCACAGAGCTGGCAGTCCCCCTGCATAATCACCTCACCCAGGAAATTGTAATAAATCACAGAAATTGGTGAAATTATTTACATTCTTTGTTGATGTGTTTCAAACTGTACATCTCCAAATAAAACAAATTAACAAAATACTTTACATTTAAATAATTATATACAGTAAGAACAATAATGGTTATAAAATAATAAATAATTATATACAGTTAAATTAACATATTTACATCCATATTCACATTTTTATTTACAGGGTGAAATGAACTGTTCAAATGGTGTTTACCTCTCCTGACACCAACCGGAAGTGGCCTCTAAGATGCTCCAGCACTGGGCTTTTATTAGGGGGGGTGTGTCAGGGGGTCTTGAGTTAGGGTTCGAAGGTCAAGTTAGGGTTATAGGGTTAGTCATTTGTTTCCAGTGTCCGTTAGGGTTAGTTAGGGGGTTAGGGTTAGGGTTAGATGTCTGGGTCAGAGAGTTAGGGTTAGTTATTTTGGGGGGGTCCAGTGTCCAGGGCTAGGGTTAGGGGTGGGTTTCAGGGTCCTTTAGGGTTAGGGTTAGGGTCCTGGGTGAGGTTAGGGTTAGGTTTTAAAGTCCAGTGTCCAAGGCTAGGGTTAGGAGTGGGTTAGGGTTAGGGTTAGGGTTAGGGTTAGGGTTAGGGTTAGGGTTAGGGTTAGGGGTTAGGGTTAGGGTTAGGGTTAGGGTTAGGGTTAGGGTTAGGGTTAGGGTTAGGGGTTAGGTTAGGGTTAGGGTTAGGGTTAGGGTTAGGGTTAGGGTTAGGGTTAGGGTTAGGGTTAGGGTTAGGGTTAGGTTAGGGTTAGGGTTAGGGTTAGGGTTAGGGTTAGGGTTAGGTTTTTGTTAAAACGCAGCACTCTTGGAGAGTGCTACGGGGGGCACGGGCGCAGGGGATCAGGCAGATAAAAATCTTTTTATTTCCTTTTTATAGTTATGCTTTAATAAAAGCTGATAAAAAATATTTTTTTATGTATGCCATAAAAATGGTTTAAAATAATCGATTTAAAAGCTGGAGGCTGGAGGTCCGGACGGGGGTTGAGGGAGTGATTAAAAACTCCTAGAGTAAAATAAATGAAGGAAGAAAATTTAAAATAAATGAATAAAATAAATAAAAGTGGAGTTTATTGAGG
>NC_081533.1:36345011-36376519 GCF_030273125.1 Centropristis striata
AAAGGAAGATCGTAGACACACGTGAGTGGACTCTACGTGACGGGCGTGGCCGAAATAGGGAGGGTAGACACCAATTGCAAACTTGTGGGAGGTACCGTTGTTGAGTTAAGGGCGTGTCAAAAATCCCCATAGCAATACATGTAAAAGGTGAAAATTTTACTAAGTGGTTAGGGTTAGGGTTAGGGTTAGGGTTAGGAAGGTTGTAGAGACACGTGGGTGGGCTCTACGTGTCCGGCATGGCCGAAATAGTGGGGGTAGACACCAATTGCAAACTTGTGGGAGGTACCGTTGTTGAGTTAGGGTTAGGGTTAGGGTTCAGTTAGGGTTAGGGTTAGGGTTCAGTTAGGGTTAGGGTTAGGGTTAGGGGTTAGGGTTAGGGTTAGGGTTAGGGTTAGGGTTAGGTTATAGGGATAAATACGTCCTTTGAGGGGCCCCTCAAGAATGTTTTTGCCAATAACTCCGGATAGGAATGTCCTATCATCATAAAACCAAGTTCCTTGGATTCCTTGGCCCCAGGCCTTTCCAATGGTGTGTCGTTAGGGTTAGGGTTAGGGTTAGGGTTAGGGTTAGGGTTAGGGTTAGGGTTCTGTCTGCGAACCTGTCCTCCAGCCTGGAAGACAGGTGGTGCACGGGCCCTCCCCCTCCCATCCCAGCCCCTGTTTGACCACCGTTGGTCCTGTGCAGGTCCCTGGTAACGGGGGCGACCCCTCCTCCCGTACCACACCTGCGTCCATCCGTCTTCATAGCCAGTCATACTGGCTGTGTTACTCCGTATACGGAAACTATTTATTTTTCAGGTTTCCGTACCAGGTAAGTATTTATTGTTTTCTCTCTTTTTTCAGGGTTCCGTATACGGTAAGTATTTCTTTTTTTCTTTTTTGCAGGTTTCCGTATACGGTAAGTCCCCAGGTAAGTATAAAACTAAACAAAATATATTCCTTTTCCTTTTTCAGGTATTTTCAGGTTCAGGTAAGTAAACAAAACAAAATTCCCTTTTTCAGGTGTCCGGTAAGTATACCCGGTAATATAAAATCAAAGAAATAAATAAAATGGTCCTTTTTCAGGTTCTGGGTAAGTAAACAAAATAAAATTCCCTTTTTCAGGTGTCCGGTATGTCCCGGTAAGTATAACAAATAAATAAAAAAAGTCCTTTTTCAGGTACTGTGAAACAAATAAACTGCACTTCCTCTGCTGTAATAATAAAGCTCCTTGTATATCTACAATGCAGCCTTTGTTATTTATATATAATAAAAAAATAAAACTTGAAAAGAAATGGTGTCTTTTTTTAAGATCAAACCCAAAGAAAACAAAACAAAACAAAAAAACTCCCCAAATGAAATGTGTGTGTGCCTTAGCGACGTTTCGACCCCCTATGGGTCTTCTTCAAGCTTGGCACACAAAGAAACAAATAAATAAACTGTTAAAAAACAAGCTTTCAGGACCTCAAGAGAGATGTTGCCTCTTCGAGAGCCAGAGTCAGAATGAGCCTCTCCTATTTTCCTCTGCTGAGTCTAGGCTCCTCCCACTTTTTTTCTTTCTTTCTTTTGAAAAAGATTTAAGCAGCAGAAAGACAAATGGCTTTTCCACTATGTTAACCCTATAAATGCCCAATGTTTTTAACTACCCATATTAAAAGTGTTATTTAAAGTATCCCATCCCAATTTTAACCCCTTAAATGCCAAATATTAATCAATCCCTTCCTACAATTCTTTATATTATATCCCAAATCCAATTTTCTGTATAAACTTAAACTTAACCCAATCCTGTTGTAAAATCCTAAATTTTTAACCCCTTAAATACCCCTTAATTTGCATATATTTGAAAAATCATAATAATCAGAATGCAATTAAGCAATTGAAGCCTGGAATTAGGGTTAGGGTCTTACAGTTAGGGCTAGAGTGTTAGGGTTAGGGTTAGAGTCCTAGGGTTAGGGTTTTAGGATTAGGGTTAGGGTCCTAGGGTTAGGGTTAGGTTTAGAGTCTTAGGGTTAGGGTTAGGGTCCTAGGGTTAGGGTTAGGGTCCTAGGGTTAGGGTTTTAGGATTAGGGTTAGGGTTAGGGCTGGGGTTAGGGTTAGGGTTAGGTTCCTAGGGTTAGGGTTAGGTTTAGGGTTAGGGTTAGGGTTAGGGTTAGGGTTAGGGTTAGGGTTAGGTTTTGTTTAAGAAAAGGTGGTGGCAAAACAAGACTGTTTTGCCACATGCACTGGCACAGGCTATTTCTTAAAATCATCTAAAATCCCATCATTTGGTAAAAAATAACTCCTTTTGTGATTAAAAATATGTTTACTTATGTTAAAAAAAGAATAAAATATAAAATAAGTAAATTAAAAAACCGGAAATAAAAGTATGGGACAGCTTCCCCTATGTATTTTGTGTGGGGAGAGCAACTGTCTTTTATTTCTTTTATTTTCCCTAGGGGGTCTTTATTTTAAGAAGGTTGTGTTATTTTATTGGTGTTAAAAAATCTCTACCTCCCACTACTTGTTGGTTTGTTTTTTATATATTTTTTTATTTTTTATTTCACAAGGGGAGTCAGGGATCATGCCAAGGATTTTTTAAGAAGTTAAAAAAATAAGCAAATAAAATAAAACATAAAAAATAATAAAAAAATATGTTAAAATAATAATTTACAGAATTTAAAACAGGACAAATAAAACCTTAAGAAATAAACTAATATTACTTAGATAGTTTAATAAATAGATTTGATGGTTATAAATAAAGGCATGATAAAAAGGGTAAAAGTTGGATTAGTAATACGTGTATAAAATCATTCCATAAAAGTGTGTGTTTCTCATTTCCATGCATAGACCATTTGAAAAATATATTTTTCTTCTGGTCTTTATAAATATATTTAAGAAACCCTTTTTGTTTGGTAAAAACATGCAACATATTAAAAGAATCAACACATGCAATTAAAACATAATATAATAATCAATCATCAAACATAAAATATATAATATATAAAAAAGTGCTTTGTGTTATTAGGAGGGAAGAGAAAAGGGGTTAAAAATACAGGGGGGAGGGGGGGAGGGGGGGGGGGGGGGGGAAACATTTCAGAATACATAAATAAATACAAAGACACAATAAAAAAAACATTCTTCCTAAAATCCTCAGTGGCGTTTCCCTGTCTCCCTCTTGTGGAGCGTCTTGCGGCTGGGAGACACCATACTATTGTCCGTGAACCTCCTAAGACCCGGAAATGCGGTCGTGTAATTTAAGAGTTTTAAGGTTTTTAAGTGCTAAAATTACGGGGTAAGTGCTAAGAATTGGGTTGATTGAGGTTTAAAAAACATGATCTATAAAACGGCCGACGGTGTACTGGTAAAAACGGCCTAAAAAGCTAGTTATAAAAAGCGAGATAAGAACCAATAAAACGGAATAAAAAATGCTTTATAGTCAATTTTAAAAACCTCTATAGGATAAATAGGGGTAAAAAATATTGTGTTAATAATGCATAAAATAGGGTATTACCAAATCACCCTCATAAAACCATAAATAGTTAAGAAAATATGTCATAATAAAACTGAACCAGGGAAAGGAGGGGCATGCAACATCACACAAATAAATATAAAATATATATAAAAAACAGGTAGTATGTTCAGTTTCAGTTGGTTTTATTTCTTTCATGCATATATAAAAAAAACAGGCGTAAATTCCTCGGGGTGAGTTGGTAAAAACCTAAAATGCATTAAAAGTTCATAAAATAATGTACATAAAAAAATAAATAAGTAAGAGGTTCAAAAAATAAAATAAATAAAATAAATAAAGGATATTTAAAATTTGTTAAAAACTCTTTATACTTTTAGGAGGCCAGGTCTTATGTATGGTTGTTTGTGCTTTTTTTTGGGGAGGCTTCATTGTCCGATTATTTTAATAGTTGGGAGAGATTGGTTATTGACAGTTAAGAACGGTGGAAAGTGCTAGTGGTTTTAAAATTTCTCATTTAGTCCCATCGGATCAATTGTATTTAGTTTTAAAATCCAAAGCCTTTCCACTTTTTGTCTTTGTTTTTTGGACCACAGTGTATTGTTTTCCACGCCTCTGTATTTAAAATTTTCGATTTTGTGCAAGTTAAAATGTTGGTATAAAAGTGTATTTTGATCTTGTTTTCTGATTTTATTAATGTGTTCACTGATTCTGATTTTTAATTTTCTGCCCGTCTCTCCCACATAAAGTTTATTGCAAACGCTACACTGGATGACATAAACTACGTTATTGTTTTGCGGTGATATGTTTTGGGTGATTGGTTGTCCTTTTCCTGAGATTTTATTTTGAATGTATGGTGTATATGGGAGAAAATGGTCGTCCTTTTTATCTTTATGATTATCGGTTGGTTTGTTTAATGCCGTGTGGACCAGGATATCGCTTAGGTTTTTATTTCGTCTGAATGCTGTAATTTGTTTGAATGGTTTGATCGGGTTGAAAATATTCTGAGTCTGTTGAAAGTTTTGTTTGAATTGTGAATTTAATTTGGATAACTGTTTGGAATATGTGATGACCATCGGAATTAACGGGGTTGAGTTTTTTATTTGATTAAAATTTTGTTGTTGTTTAAAATTGTTTCTGACTTCTTCTTTTATTTTTCTTAAAAACCTTTTACTGTATCCTCTGGGTCTGAGGGCTGTAAAGAGGGTTTTGGTTGCTATTTCAACGTCATCTGGGAAAGTGCAAATGCGGTTAAAACGGATTAATTGAGATTTTATTAGGCCTTTGAATGTATGTTTGGGATGATAACTGGTTTTATGAAGGAGTGCATGGCGGTCTGTTTCTTTAAAAAATACCTTTGTTGCCAGTTTTTTAGTCTGATGATTATTAGCTGTAAAAAAAACTTTTGTGTCCAGGAATTCTATTTCTGTTATTTGTATGTTGTGCTTAAGTTTGATTTTGGGGTGATGGTTGTTTAAAATGTCTAAAAATTCTTTAAAATCGGCCTCTGTGTCTTTCCAGAGGCCGAAAATATCATCCAGGTAGCGTAGGTATAAAAGTGGACGGTTTTTGCATTTTAAAAAGGCTGTCTTCTCCCAGTCCGCAAGATAAATGTCTGCGTACGATGGGGAGTATTTCCTCCCCATCGCACAGCCGCATACTTGGAGATATGTTTTACCGTTAAAATCAAAATCATTCCTTGTTAAGGTAATTTTCAGTAATTGGAGGAGCTCCTCGTCAGGACGCCCGGCCTCCGGGGAGGCTGCGAGGGACCTTTTGACTGCCGTTAATCCTAAATTGGTGTCTATATTGGTGTACAGTGAGTCGATGTCGATGGAAAATAAAAAGGTGTTAGATGGAACGGTGAGTGATTTAAGTTTATTTACGAAAGCATAAGTGTCTTTGATATAACTGGGGTGTGTCTGAGATAAGGGGTTGATATGATGGTCGATGTATTCTGCTATGTTATATGATTCTGATCCGCAATCACTGACTATGGGTCTGCCTGTTGGTATTATGTGAGGTATTGTCCAGGATTCAGGTGGTTTGTGGATTTTGGGGAGTAAATAGAATAAACGGGGTCGTGGGATTTCTGGACCCCATAAGTAATTTAATTGTTTGTAGGATATTATTTTACGATTATATAATGAGGTTAAAATGTTTCTGATTATTGTTTGGGTAGTGGTTATTAAGGGGTGAGTGAGTGGAATGTAATAATTTTTGTTTTCCAATTGCCTGTTGGCTTCAGTTAAATAATTTATTTTATCCTGCAATACGATTTGGCCTCCTTTGTCTGCTGGTTTGATGATGATATCTTTCAAGTTTTTGAGATTTTTTAATGCTATTTTATGTTTTTCTGTGATATTGTTTTTAGTGTTTTTATTGTGTCTGTGGTTATTGTAACTGGTAATGTCTTTAGAAATTAAATTTTTTATTTGGTCGGAAAGGTTTTCTGTTTTTGGTTCCCAGGTTGACGGTTTAGTAAAAGGAATATGTGGATATTGTAGGTTGTAATTGAAATGGTCCAGTAGTTTGATTCTTCTATGGTAAGTATGGAGGTCCCTACGCAGCTCCAGCGGGTCGGGGGGGCCGGGCGTCGGAATAAACGTGAGACCCTTTTCGAGGAGCTCCCCCTGTTCCTTTGTTAATTTAAAATTAGAACATAAAACCATAACATTTGTCGTATGGGGGGTGGGCTGTGATTCCTTTTCCCCCATTATAAGTTTAACTGATCCGTCCAGGTGTTTAAAATTGCTTTTGCCGTTTTTTCTGTCCAGTGGATATTGTCATGGCCTACTTTAAAAAGGAGGGGATTTAATTCATTTAAAAAGTTGTACCTGTTGCTTATGGTTTTGTTCAATTCCTGTATGAGTATTTTTTGGTTGTTGGGGAGTCTGTCCGAGTAGTTTATTAACGGGAGGTAGATGGTGGCATTAGGAAATTTGTTTTTTGCTTCTTTTACTAGTATTTGTAATTGTTTATTGCTTGTTGTTATTTTGAGTTGTTTTAGGCAGTTGTTTAGACCCCCTGAGAGAATTACCTGTTTTACTTCCTTTGTTGGTTCAATTTTTTTAATTATTTCTGTCAGGTGATACAGTTGCGCCCCCGGGAAGCTGTCCACCTGGACATTTTCATCTTGAAATGGTGGAATTCTGGACAGGTTGGAATCTCCTATGATTATTGTTGTTTTTTCTATTTTGATTTGCCAGTCTCGCACTTTACGGTCTGTATTGATGTGTCTTTTCGGTTCTCTGCGAGGGGACCCACCACATAGTGCAGCCGGAGCTGGGGAGGCAGAATAAGAGGACTCAGAATGGGTATTTTTCGTGTCATTATGACTTTCCGAAATGTTACCCTTCATCATTTGAGGTCCTCCCAGTGTCATACCATCCCGGTCGGGTGTTTTATTTTGTGGTGGGATCCCCTTCGACCTTTGTTTGTCTCCTGTAGGGGCAGAGGAAGAGGGAGAGAGTGAGGCAGGTAAAAGATCGTCGTCAATAAAAACAGCGGTGTTACTGATATATGAGTTATGATTTTGCTGGTGTAATAGTGGGGGTGAGTTATGGTTGGAAGGTGGAGGGATTTCTGGTTGATTATTTTTCAAAGGGGTTGGTTCAATGGTAACGTTAACTATGCGGGTGTGAAGATGAGAGGGTGTGGAAGTAGAGAGGAGGGAGGGGGTGGGCGGGAATTTAGGGTTAGAGGAGAAAGAGGGGGAGGGTTTAGTGATGGTTGGGGAGGAGTTAGGGTTAGAGGTAAGAGGGGAGGGGGGTTTAGAGCAAGTAGGGGGGAGGTTAGGGTTAGAGGGGGGAGGAGGGAGGGGGGATGTAGGATAGGTAGGAGAGAGGTTAGGGTTAGAGGTAGGGGGGGTGGGGGGTTTAGAGCCTGTAGGGGGGAGGTTAGGGTTAGAGGGGGGAGGAGGGAGGGGGGATGTAGGGTGGGTAGAGGAGGGGTTAGGGTTAGGAGAGGGGGGGGAGGGTTTAAGGTTAGGGTGAGGGGGGGTGAGGTCCAGGGTACCCGCAGGGGGGGGCAGGGAAGGGAAGTTTGTTTCGTTTATAGAGATGCTGTGGTCCTCGGTGGAGTCTGGGAAATCCCTCATGCTGAGTATCATAGATTTCCAGGATGTTATGGAGGATTGTGTTAATTTGCGACTGTACCTATTTTTTGCCCATTTTAAAGCTTTTTCCATTGCCTGTGGTTGAAAGGTTGAGAGTATTGCCAGATTGGTTGAAATGACTTCATCGTAGTGTTGTCCCAGGATTGTCATGTTATTGCTCATCCATAAGTCTGTATTTATTTTAATTTTTTCGTAAGTGGTCTGGTTTGGTGCTGCTGGTTTAATGAATGTTGTTAAGTTGGATACTTTTTTTCTCATTCCAATGGGAAATGAGTCTGTTGAAATTGAGTGCGTAATGATTTCGGAGTGATGGATTGCCTGCAGAATTTTAAAATAAGTTTTGGTTTGGTCCGGTTTTGTTTCTGTCGGAGGGTGCTCACCATTTTGTGTTTGAAAAGCACGTGGAGAACGAGACGGAGGAGATGGTGGAGAGGGAATGTTATTTTCCCCTAAAGTGCTTAAAACCTGGAATTTGTTGTTCCAGTTTCCTCTCCTCATGCTTGTAGGGAATCCTTCGTTAAAAACGGTCGGGAGGGGTTAGTCTAAAGCTTTAAGTCACCGACCGGGTGAAGCTCCAGTGTGGGAAAAAAAGAAAAAGGTTAATGTCAGCTTCTGCTTGCTTCCAGCCCGCTGTGGGAAATTTTGGTTAAAACAGTACAGGTAGATGATGTTAGTTGAAGTTTCTCAGTCCGGAGTTTTACAGTTTTTTTGTTGTTCCAGGTTTGGGATGTGAGGTGAGGGGTGTTGGTAGTCTTCGGTGTGCGCACACTCTTTTCTTATCCGCCGCTCACTCACCTTTCTGTGGTGTCCGTGGTCCTCAATATCCGAGCTGTACTTTGGAAGCTTTGAGCTAGGGGCAAAAAAACCTTTATCAAGTCCCAGAGGAGACACTGGGTTTAAAAATCGTTTAAAATTGTTTAAAAAACTTTGAGATAAAAGAGGAATAAAAAGGTAACTGTTATTCAGACTCAACGTTTCGCTCGGTTGAGCTTCTTCAGGAGTCAAGAGGGGGTTAGGGTTAGGGTTAGGGTTAGGGTTAGGAAGGTTGTAGAGACACGTGGGTGGGCTCTACGTGTCCGGCATGGCCGAAATAGTGGGGGTAGACACCAATTGCAAACTTGTGGGAGGTACCGTTGTTGAGTTAGGGTTAGGGTTAGGGTTCAGTTAGGGTTAGGGTTAGGGTTCAGTTAGGGTTAGGGTTAGGGTTAGGGGTTAGGGTTAGGGTTAGGGTTAGGGTTAGGGTTAGGTTATAGGGATAAATACGTCCTTTGAGGGGCCCCTCAAGAATGTTTTTGCCAATAACTCCGGATAGGAATGTCCTATCATCATAAAACCAAGTTCCTTGGATTCCTTGGCCCCAGGCCTTTCCAATGGTGTGTCGTTAGGGTTAGGGTTAGGGTTAGGGTTAGGGTTAGGGTTAGGGTTAGGGTTAGGTTATAGGGATAAATACGTCCTTTGAGGGGCCCCTCAAGAATGTTTTTGCCAATAACTCCGGATAGGAATGTCCTATCATCATAAAACCAAGTTCCTTGGATTCCTTGGCCCCAGGCCTTTCCAATGGTGTGTCGTTAGGGTTAGGGTTAGGGTTAGGGTTAGGGTTAGGGTTAGGGTTTAGGGTTAGGGTTAGGGTTAGGGTTAGGTTATAGGGATAAATACGTCCTTTGAGGGGCCCCTCAAGAATGTTTTTGCCAATAACTCCGGATAGGAATGTCCTATCATCATAAAACCAAGTTCCTTGGATTCCTTGGCCCCAGGCCTTTCCAATGGTGTGTCGTTTGACCCCGTGGAACCTTGGGAAATTTTCGAAATCTTAGTTTTAAACTTTAAAATGGCCATATCTCCGGAACGGTAAGTCGTAGAGACTTGAATTCAACTCTGGCGTGTTCAGCGACCCCAAATTAGGTCTGACGCGACCGACTTTCAAGTCTCTAACACCTTCGGTTCCGGAGATATTGGCCAAAAACGGAATTCGGAAATTTTCGTTTTCTGAAAAATTCTAACTTTTGAAAGGAAGATCGTAGACACACGTGAGTGGACTCTACGTGACGGGCGTGGCCGAAATAGGGAGGGTAGACACCAATTGCAAACTTGTGGGAGGTACCGTTGTTGAGTTAAGGGCGTGTCAAAAATCCCCATAGCAATACATGTAAAAGGTGAAAATTTTACTAAGTGGTTAGGGTTAGGGTTAGGGTTAGGGTTAGGAAGGTTGTAGAGACACGTGGGTGGGCTCTACGTGTCCGGCATGGCCGAAATAGTGGGGGTAGACACCAATTGCAAACTTGTGGGAGGTACCGTTGTTGAGTTAGGGTTAGGGTTAGGGTTCAGTTAGGGTTAGGGTTAGGGTTCAGTTAGGGTTAGGGTTAGGGTTAGGGGTTAGGGTTAGGGTTAGGGTTAGGGTTAGGGTTAGGTTATAGGGATAAATACGTCCTTTGAGGGGCCCCTCAAGAATGTTTTTGCCAATAACTCCGGATAGGAATGTCCTATCATCATAAAACCAAGTTCCTTGGATTCCTTGGCCCCAGGCCTTTCCAATGGTGTGTCGTTAGGGTTAGGGTTAGGGTTAGGGTTAGGGTTAGGGTTAGGGTTTAGGGTTAGGGTTAGGGTTAGGGTTAGGTTATAGGGATAAATACGTCCTTTGAGGGGCCCCTCAAGAATGTTTTTGCCAATAACTCCGGATAGGAATGTCCTATCATCATAAAACCAAGTTCCTTGGATTCCTTGGCCCCAGGCCTTTCCAATGGTGTGTCGTTTGACCCCGTGGAACCTTGGGAAATTTTCGAAATCTTAGTTTTAAACTTTAAAATGGCCATATCTCCGGAACGGTAAGTCGTAGAGACTTGAATTCAACTCTGGCGTGTTCAGCGACCCCAAATTAGGTCTGACGCGACCGACTTTCAAGTCTCTAACACCTTCGGTTCCGGAGATATTGGCCAAAAACGGAATTCGGAAATTTTCGTTTTCTGAAAAATTCTAACTTTTGAAAGGAAGATCGTAGACACACGTGAGTGGACTCTACGTGACGGGCGTGGCCGAAATAGGGAGGGTAGACACCAATTGCAAACTTGTGGGAGGTACCGTTGTTGAGTTAAGGGCGTGTCAAAAATCCCCATAGCAATACATGTAAAAGGTGAAAATTTTACTAAGTGGTTAGGGTTAGGGTTAGGGTTAGGGTTAGGAAGGTTGTAGAGACACGTGGGTGGGCTCTACGTGTCCGGCATGGCCGAAATAGTGGGGGTAGACACCAATTGCAAACTTGTGGGAGGTACCGTTGTTGAGTTAGGGTTAGGGTTAGGGTTCAGTTAGGGTTAGGGTTAGGGTTCAGTTAGGGTTAGGGTTAGGGTTAGGGGTTAGGGTTAGGGTTAGGGTTAGGGTTAGGGTTAGGTTATAGGGATAAATACGTCCTTTGAGGGGCCCCTCAAGAATGTTTTTGCCAATAACTCCGGATAGGAATGTCCTATCATCATAAAACCAAGTTCCTTGGATTCCTTGGCCCCAGGCCTTTCCAATGGTGTGTCGTTAGGGTTAGGGTTAGGGTTAGGGTTAGGGTTAGGGTTAGGGTTAGGGTTCTGTCTGCGAACCTGTCCTCCAGCCTGGAAGACAGGTGGTGCACGGGCCCTCCCCCTCCCATCCCAGCCCCTGTTTGACCACCGTTGGTCCTGTGCAGGTCCCTGGTAACGGGGGCGACCCCTCCTCCCGTACCACACCTGCGTCCATCCGTCTTCATAGCCAGTCATACTGGCTGTGTTACTCCGTATACGGAAACTATTTATTTTTCAGGTTTCCGTACCAGGTAAGTATTTATTGTTTTCTCTCTTTTTTCAGGGTTCCGTATACGGTAAGTATTTCTTTTTTTCTTTTTTGCAGGTTTCCGTATACGGTAAGTCCCCAGGTAAGTATAAAACTAAACAAAATATATTCCTTTTCCTTTTTCAGGTATTTTCAGGTTCAGGTAAGTAAACAAAACAAAATTCCCTTTTTCAGGTGTCCGGTAAGTATACCCGGTAATATAAAATCAAAGAAATAAATAAAATGGTCCTTTTTCAGGTTCTGGGTAAGTAAACAAAATAAAATTCCCTTTTTCAGGTGTCCGGTATGTCCCGGTAAGTATAACAAATAAATAAAAAAAGTCCTTTTTCAGGTACTGTGAAACAAATAAACTGCACTTCCTCTGCTGTAATAATAAAGCTCCTTGTATATCTACAATGCAGCCTTTGTTATTTATATATAATAAAAAAATAAAACTTGAAAAGAAATGGTGTCTTTTTTTAAGATCAAACCCAAAGAAAACAAAACAAAACAAAAAAACTCCCCAAATGAAATGTGTGTGTGCCTTAGCGACGTTTCGACCCCCTATGGGTCTTCTTCAAGCTTGGCACACAAAGAAACAAATAAATAAACTGTTAAAAAACAAGCTTTCAGGACCTCAAGAGAGATGTTGCCTCTTCGAGAGCCAGAGTCAGAATGAGCCTCTCCTATTTTCCTCTGCTGAGTCTAGGCTCCTCCCACTTTTTTTCTTTCTTTCTTTTGAAAAAGATTTAAGCAGCAGAAAGACAAATGGCTTTTCCACTATGTTAACCCTATAAATGCCCAATGTTTTTAACTACCCATATTAAAAGTGTTATTTAAAGTATCCCATCCCAATTTTAACCCCTTAAATGCCAAATATTAATCAATCCCTTCCTACAATTCTTTATATTATATCCCAAATCCAATTTTCTGTATAAACTTAAACTTAACCCAATCCTGTTGTAAAATCCTAAATTTTTAACCCCTTAAATACCCCTTAATTTGCATATATTTGAAAAATCATAATAATCAGAATGCAATTAAGCAATTGAAGCCTGGAATTAGGGTTAGGGTCTTACAGTTAGGGCTAGAGTGTTAGGGTTAGGGTTAGAGTCCTAGGGTTAGGGTTTTAGGATTAGGGTTAGGGTCCTAGGGTTAGGGTTAGGTTTAGAGTCTTAGGGTTAGGGTTAGGGTCCTAGGGTTAGGGTTAGGGTCCTAGGGTTAGGGTTTTAGGATTAGGGTTAGGGTTAGGGCTGGGGTTAGGGTTAGGGTTAGGTTCCTAGGGTTAGGGTTAGGTTTAGGGTTAGGGTTAGGGTTAGGGTTAGGGTTAGGGTTAGGGTTAGGTTATAGGGATAAATACGTCCTTTGAGGGGCCCCTCAAGAATGTTTTTGCCAATAACTCCGGATAGGAATGTCCTATCATCATAAAACCAAGTTCCTTGGATTCCTTGGCCCCAGGCCTTTCCAATGGTGTGTCGTTAGGGTTAGGGTTAGGGTTAGGGTTAGGGTTAGGGTTAGGGTTTAGGGTTAGGGTTAGGGTTAGGGTTAGGTTATAGGGATAAATACGTCCTTTGAGGGGCCCCTCAAGAATGTTTTTGCCAATAACTCCGGATAGGAATGTCCTATCATCATAAAACCAAGTTCCTTGGATTCCTTGGCCCCAGGCCTTTCCAATGGTGTGTCGTTTGACCCCGTGGAACCTTGGGAAATTTTCGAAATCTTAGTTTTAAACTTTAAAATGGCCATATCTCCGGAACGGTAAGTCGTAGAGACTTGAATTCAACTCTGGCGTGTTCAGCGACCCCAAATTAGGTCTGACGCGACCGACTTTCAAGTCTCTAACACCTTCGGTTCCGGAGATATTGGCCAAAAACGGAATTCGGAAATTTTCGTTTTCTGAAAAATTCTAACTTTTGAAAGGAAGATCGTAGACACACGTGAGTGGACTCTACGTGACGGGCGTGGCCGAAATAGGGAGGGTAGACACCAATTGCAAACTTGTGGGAGGTACCGTTGTTGAGTTAAGGGCGTGTCAAAAATCCCCATAGCAATACATGTAAAAGGTGAAAATTTTACTAAGTGGTTAGGGTTAGGGTTAGGGTTAGGGTTAGGAAGGTTGTAGAGACACGTGGGTGGGCTCTACGTGTCCGGCATGGCCGAAATAGTGGGGGTAGACACCAATTGCAAACTTGTGGGAGGTACCGTTGTTGAGTTAGGGTTAGGGTTAGGGTTCAGTTAGGGTTAGGGTTAGGGTTCAGTTAGGGTTAGGGTTAGGGTTAAGGGTTAGGGTTAGGGTTAGGGTTAGGGTTAGGGTTAGGGTTAGGTTAGGGTTAGGGTTAGGGTTAGGGTTAGGGTTAGGTTATAGGGATAAATACGTCCTTTGAGGGGCCCCTCAAGAATGTTTTTGCCAATAACTCCGGATAGGAATGTCCTATCATCATAAAACCAAGTTCCTTGGATTCCTTGGCCCCAGGCCTTTCCAATGGTGTGTCGTTTGACCCCGTGGAACCTTGGGAAATTTTCGAAATCTTAGTTTTAAACTTTAAAATGGCCATATCTCCGGAACGGTAAGTCGTAGAGACTTGAATTCAACTCTGGCGTGTTCAGCGACCCCAAATTAGGTCTGACGCGACCGACTTTCAAGTCTCTAACACCTTCGGTTCCGGAGATATTGGCCAAAAACGGAATTCGGAAATTTTCGTTTTCTGAAAAATTCTAACTTTTGAAAGGAAGATCGTAGACACACGTGAGTGGACTCTACGTGACGGGCGTGGCCGAAATAGGGAGGGTAGACACCAATTGCAAACTTGTGGGAGGTACCGTTGTTGAGTTAAGGGCGTGTCAAAAATCCCCATAGCAATACATGTAAAAGGTGAAAATTTTACTAAGTGGTTAGGGTTAGGGTTAGGGTTAGGGTTAGGAAGGTTGTAGAGACACGTGGGTGGGCTCTACGTGTCCGGCATGGCCGAAATAGTGGGGGTAGACACCAATTGCAAACTTGTGGGAGGTACCGTTGTTGAGTTAGGGTTAGGGTTAGGGTTCAGTTAGGGTTAGGGTTAGGGTTCAGTTAGGGTTAGGGTTAGGGTTAGGGGTTAGGGTTAGGGTTAGGGTTAGGGTTAGGGTTAGGTTATAGGGATAAATACGTCCTTTGAGGGGCCCCTCAAGAATGTTTTTGCCAATAACTCCGGATAGGAATGTCCTATCATCATAAAACCAAGTTCCTTGGATTCCTTGGCCCCAGGCCTTTCCAATGGTGTGTCGTTAGGGTTAGGGTTAGGGTTAGGGTTAGGGTTAGGGTTAGGGTTTAGGGTTAGGGTTAGGGTTAGGGTTAGGTTATAGGGATAAATACGTCCTTTGAGGGGCCCCTCAAGAATGTTTTTGCCAATAACTCCGGATAGGAATGTCCTATCATCATAAAACCAAGTTCCTTGGATTCCTTGGCCCCAGGCCTTTCCAATGGTGTGTCGTTTGACCCCGTGGAACCTTGGGAAATTTTCGAAATCTTAGTTTTAAACTTTAAAATGGCCATATCTCCGGAACGGTAAGTCGTAGAGACTTGAATTCAACTCTGGCGTGTTCAGCGACCCCAAATTAGGTCTGACGCGACCGACTTTCAAGTCTCTAACACCTTCGGTTCCGGAGATATTGGCCAAAAACGGAATTCGGAAATTTTCGTTTTCTGAAAAATTCTAACTTTTGAAAGGAAGATCGTAGACACACGTGAGTGGACTCTACGTGACGGGCGTGGCCGAAATAGGGAGGGTAGACACCAATTGCAAACTTGTGGGAGGTACCGTTGTTGAGTTAAGGGCGTGTCAAAAATCCCCATAGCAATACATGTAAAAGGTGAAAATTTTACTAAGTGGTTAGGGTTAGGGTTAGGGTTAGGGTTAGGAAGGTTGTAGAGACACGTGGGTGGGCTCTACGTGTCCGGCATGGCCGAAATAGTGGGGGTAGACACCAATTGCAAACTTGTGGGAGGTACCGTTGTTGAGTTAGGGTTAGGGTTAGGGTTCAGTTAGGGTTAGGGTTAGGGTTCAGTTAGGGTTAGGGTTAGGGTTAGGGGTTAGGGTTAGGGTTAGGGTTAGGGTTAGGGTTAGGTTATAGGGATAAATACGTCCTTTGAGGGGCCCCTCAAGAATGTTTTTGCCAATAACTCCGGATAGGAATGTCCTATCATCATAAAACCAAGTTCCTTGGATTCCTTGGCCCCAGGCCTTTCCAATGGTGTGTCGTTAGGGTTAGGGTTAGGGTTAGGGTTAGGGTTAGGGTTAGGGTTAGGGTTAGGGTTCTGTCTGCGAACCTGTCCTCCAGCCTGGAAGACAGGTGGTGCACGGGCCCTCCCCCTCCCATCCCAGCCCCTGTTTGACCACCGTTGGTCCTGTGCAGGTCCCTGGTAACGGGGGCGACCCCTCCTCCCGTACCACACCTGCGTCCATCCGTCTTCATAGCCAGTCATACTGGCTGTGTTACTCCGTATACGGAAACTATTTATTTTTCAGGTTTCCGTACCAGGTAAGTATTTATTGTTTTCTCTCTTTTTTCAGGGTTCCGTATACGGTAAGTATTTCTTTTTTTCTTTTTTGCAGGTTTCCGTATACGGTAAGTCCCCAGGTAAGTATAAAACTAAACAAAATATATTCCTTTTCCTTTTTCAGGTATTTTCAGGTTCAGGTAAGTAAACAAAACAAAATTCCCTTTTTCAGGTGTCCGGTAAGTATACCCGGTAATATAAAATCAAAGAAATAAATAAAATGGTCCTTTTTCAGGTTCTGGGTAAGTAAACAAAATAAAATTCCCTTTTTCAGGTGTCCGGTATGTCCCGGTAAGTATAACAAATAAATAAAAAAAGTCCTTTTTCAGGTACTGTGAAACAAATAAACTGCACTTCCTCTGCTGTAATAATAAAGCTCCTTGTATATCTACAATGCAGCCTTTGTTATTTATATATAATAAAAAAATAAAACTTGAAAAGAAATGGTGTCTTTTTTTAAGATCAAACCCAAAGAAAACAAAACAAAACAAAAAAACTCCCCAAATGAAATGTGTGTGTGCCTTAGCGACGTTTCGACCCCCTATGGGTCTTCTTCAAGCTTGGCACACAAAGAAACAAATAAATAAACTGTTAAAAAACAAGCTTTCAGGACCTCAAGAGAGATGTTGCCTCTTCGAGAGCCAGAGTCAGAATGAGCCTCTCCTATTTTCCTCTGCTGAGTCTAGGCTCCTCCCACTTTTTTTCTTTCTTTCTTTTGAAAAAGATTTAAGCAGCAGAAAGACAAATGGCTTTTCCACTATGTTAACCCTATAAATGCCCAATGTTTTTAACTACCCATATTAAAAGTGTTATTTAAAGTATCCCATCCCAATTTTAACCCCTTAAATGCCAAATATTAATCAATCCCTTCCTACAATTCTTTATATTATATCCCAAATCCAATTTTCTGTATAAACTTAAACTTAACCCAATCCTGTTGTAAAATCCTAAATTTTTAACCCCTTAAATACCCCTTAATTTGCATATATTTGAAAAATCATAATAATCAGAATGCAATTAAGCAATTGAAGCCTGGAATTAGGGTTAGGGTCTTACAGTTAGGGCTAGAGTGTTAGGGTTAGGGTTAGAGTCCTAGGGTTAGGGTTTTAGGATTAGGGTTAGGGTCCTAGGGTTAGGGTTAGGTTTAGAGTCTTAGGGTTAGGGTTAGGGTCCTAGGGTTAGGGTTAGGGTCCTAGGGTTAGGGTTTTAGGATTAGGGTTAGGGTTAGGGCTGGGGTTAGGGTTAGGGTTAGGTTCCTAGGGTTAGGGTTAGGTTTAGGGTTAGGGTTAGGGTTAGGGTTAGGGTTAGGGTTAGGGTTAGGTTATAGGGATAAATACGTCCTTTGAGGGGCCCCTCAAGAATGTTTTTGCCAATAACTCCGGATAGGAATGTCCTATCATCATAAAACCAAGTTCCTTGGATTCCTTGGCCCCAGGCCTTTCCAATGGTGTGTCGTTAGGGTTAGGGTTAGGGTTAGGGTTAGGGTTAGGGTTAGGGTTTAGGGTTAGGGTTAGGGTTAGGGTTAGGTTATAGGGATAAATACGTCCTTTGAGGGGCCCCTCAAGAATGTTTTTGCCAATAACTCCGGATAGGAATGTCCTATCATCATAAAACCAAGTTCCTTGGATTCCTTGGCCCCAGGCCTTTCCAATGGTGTGTCGTTTGACCCCGTGGAACCTTGGGAAATTTTCGAAATCTTAGTTTTAAACTTTAAAATGGCCATATCTCCGGAACGGTAAGTCGTAGAGACTTGAATTCAACTCTGGCGTGTTCAGCGACCCCAAATTAGGTCTGACGCGACCGACTTTCAAGTCTCTAACACCTTCGGTTCCGGAGATATTGGCCAAAAACGGAATTCGGAAATTTTCGTTTTCTGAAAAATTCTAACTTTTGAAAGGAAGATCGTAGACACACGTGAGTGGACTCTACGTGACGGGCGTGGCCGAAATAGGGAGGGTAGACACCAATTGCAAACTTGTGGGAGGTACCGTTGTTGAGTTAAGGGCGTGTCAAAAATCCCCATAGCAATACATGTAAAAGGTGAAAATTTTACTAAGTGGTTAGGGTTAGGGTTAGGGTTAGGGTTAGGAAGGTTGTAGAGACACGTGGGTGGGCTCTACGTGTCCGGCATGGCCGAAATAGTGGGGGTAGACACCAATTGCAAACTTGTGGGAGGTACCGTTGTTGAGTTAGGGTTAGGGTTAGGGTTCAGTTAGGGTTAGGGTTAGGGTTCAGTTAGGGTTAGGGTTAGGGTTAAGGGTTAGGGTTAGGGTTAGGGTTAGGGTTAGGGTTAGGGTTAGGTTAGGGTTAGGGTTAGGGTTAGGGTTAGGGTTAGGTTATAGGGATAAATACGTCCTTTGAGGGGCCCCTCAAGAATGTTTTTGCCAATAACTCCGGATAGGAATGTCCTATCATCATAAAACCAAGTTCCTTGGATTCCTTGGCCCCAGGCCTTTCCAATGGTGTGTCGTTTGACCCCGTGGAACCTTGGGAAATTTTCGAAATCTTAGTTTTAAACTTTAAAATGGCCATATCTCCGGAACGGTAAGTCGTAGAGACTTGAATTCAACTCTGGCGTGTTCAGCGACCCCAAATTAGGTCTGACGCGACCGACTTTCAAGTCTCTAACACCTTCGGTTCCGGAGATATTGGCCAAAAACGGAATTCGGAAATTTTCGTTTTCTGAAAAATTCTAACTTTTGAAAGGAAGATCGTAGACACACGTGAGTGGACTCTACGTGACGGGCGTGGCCGAAATAGGGAGGGTAGACACCAATTGCAAACTTGTGGGAGGTACCGTTGTTGAGTTAAGGGCGTGTCAAAAATCCCCATAGCAATACATGTAAAAGGTGAAAATTTTACTAAGTGGTTAGGGTTAGGGTTAGGGTTAGGGTTAGGAAGGTTGTAGAGACACGTGGGTGGGCTCTACGTGTCCGGCATGGCCGAAATAGTGGGGGTAGACACCAATTGCAAACTTGTGGGAGGTACCGTTGTTGAGTTAGGGTTAGGGTTAGGGTTCAGTTAGGGTTAGGGTTAGGGTTCAGTTAGGGTTAGGGTTAGGGTTAGGGGTTAGGGTTAGGGTTAGGGTTAGGGTTAGGGTTAGGTTATAGGGATAAATACGTCCTTTGAGGGGCCCCTCAAGAATGTTTTTGCCAATAGGGTTAGGGTTAGGGTTAGGGTTAGGGTTAGGGTTAGGGTTAGGGTTAGGTTATAGGGATAAATACGTCCTTTGAGGGGCCCCTCAAGAATGTTTTTGCCAATAACTCCGGATAGGAATGTCCTATCATCATAAAACCAAGTTCCTTGGATTCCTTGGCCCCAGGCCTTTCCAATGGTGTGTCGTTAGGGTTAGGGTTAGGGTTAGGGTTAGGGTTAGGGTTAGGGTTTAGGGTTAGGGTTAGGGTTAGGGTTAGGTTATAGGGATAAATACGTCCTTTGAGGGGCCCCTCAAGAATGTTTTTGCCAATAACTCCGGATAGGAATGTCCTATCATCATAAAACCAAGTTCCTTGGATTCCTTGGCCCCAGGCCTTTCCAATGGTGTGTCGTTTGACCCCGTGGAACCTTGGGAAATTTTCGAAATCTTAGTTTTAAACTTTAAAATGGCCATATCTCCGGAACGGTAAGTCGTAGAGACTTGAATTCAACTCTGGCGTGTTCAGCGACCCCAAATTAGGTCTGACGCGACCGACTTTCAAGTCTCTAACACCTTCGGTTCCGGAGATATTGGCCAAAAACGGAATTCGGAAATTTTCGTTTTCTGAAAAATTCTAACTTTTGAAAGGAAGATCGTAGACACACGTGAGTGGACTCTACGTGACGGGCGTGGCCGAAATAGGGAGGGTAGACACCAATTGCAAACTTGTGGGAGGTACCGTTGTTGAGTTAAGGGCGTGTCAAAAATCCCCATAGCAATACATGTAAAAGGTGAAAATTTTACTAAGTGGTTAGGGTTAGGGTTAGGGTTAGGGTTAGGAAGGTTGTAGAGACACGTGGGTGGGCTCTACGTGTCCGGCATGGCCGAAATAGTGGGGGTAGACACCAATTGCAAACTTGTGGGAGGTACCGTTGTTGAGTTAGGGTTAGGGTTAGGGTTCAGTTAGGGTTAGGGTTAGGGTTCAGTTAGGGTTAGGGTTAGGGTTAGGGGTTAGGGTTAGGGTTAGGGTTAGGGTTAGGTTATAGGGATAAATACGTCCTTTGAGGGGCCCCTCAAGAATGTTTTTGCCAATAACTCCGGATAGGAATGTCCTATCATCATAAAACCAAGTTCCTTGGATTCCTTGGCCCCAGGCCTTTCCAATGGTGTGTCGTTAGGGTTAGGGTTAGGGTTAGGGTTAGGGTTAGGGTTAGGGTTAGGGTTAGGGTTCTGTCTGCGAACCTGTCCTCCAGCCTGGAAGACAGGTGGTGCACGGGCCCTCCCCCTCCCATCCCAGCCCCTGTTTGACCACCGTTGGTCCTGTGCAGGTCCCTGGTAACGGGGGCGACCCCTCCTCCCGTACCACACCTGCGTCCATCCGTCTTCATAGCCAGTCATACTGGCTGTGTTACTCCGTATACGGAAACTATTTATTTTTCAGGTTTCCGTACCAGGTAAGTATTTATTGTTTTCTCTCTTTTTTCAGGGTTCCGTATACGGTAAGTATTTCTTTTTTTCTTTTTTGCAGGTTTCCGTATACGGTAAGTCCCCAGGTAAGTATAAAACTAAACAAAATATATTCCTTTTCCTTTTTCAGGTATTTTCAGGTTCAGGTAAGTAAACAAAACAAAATTCCCTTTTTCAGGTGTCCGGTAAGTATACCCGGTAATATAAAATCAAAGAAATAAATAAAATGGTCCTTTTTCAGGTTCTGGGTAAGTAAACAAAATAAAATTCCCTTTTTCAGGTGTCCGGTATGTCCCGGTAAGTATAACAAATAAATAAAAAAAGTCCTTTTTCAGGTACTGTGAAACAAATAAACTGCACTTCCTCTGCTGTAATAATAAAGCTCCTTGTATATCTACAATGCAGCCTTTGTTATTTATATATAATAAAAAAATAAAACTTGAAAAGAAATGGTGTCTTTTTTTAAGATCAAACCCAAAGAAAACAAAACAAAACAAAAAAACTCCCCAAATGAAATGTGTGTGTGCCTTAGCGACGTTTCGACCCCCTATGGGTCTTCTTCAAGCTTGGCACACAAAGAAACAAATAAATAAACTGTTAAAAAACAAGCTTTCAGGACCTCAAGAGAGATGTTGCCTCTTCGAGAGCCAGAGTCAGAATGAGCCTCTCCTATTTTCCTCTGCTGAGTCTAGGCTCCTCCCACTTTTTTTCTTTCTTTCTTTTGAAAAAGATTTAAGCAGCAGAAAGACAAATGGCTTTTCCACTATGTTAACCCTATAAATGCCCAATGTTTTTAACTACCCATATTAAAAGTGTTATTTAAAGTATCCCATCCCAATTTTAACCCCTTAAATGCCAAATATTAATCAATCCCTTCCTACAATTCTTTATATTATATCCCAAATCCAATTTTCTGTATAAACTTAAACTTAACCCAATCCTGTTGTAAAATCCTAAATTTTTAACCCCTTAAATACCCCTTAATTTGCATATATTTGAAAAATCATAATAATCAGAATGCAATTAAGCAATTGAAGCCTGGAATTAGGGTTAGGGTCTTACAGTTAGGGCTAGAGTGTTAGGGTTAGGGTTAGAGTCCTAGGGTTAGGGTTTTAGGATTAGGGTTAGGGTCCTAGGGTTAGGGTTAGGTTTAGAGTCTTAGGGTTAGGGTTAGGGTCCTAGGGTTAGGGTTAGGGTCCTAGGGTTAGGGTTTTAGGATTAGGGTTAGGGTTAGGGCTGGGGTTAGGGTTAGGGTTAGGTTCCTAGGGTTAGGGTTAGGTTTAGGGTTAGGGTTAGGGTTAGGGTTAGGGTTAGGGTTAGGGTTAGGTTATAGGGATAAATACGTCCTTTGAGGGGCCCCTCAAGAATGTTTTTGCCAATAACTCCGGATAGGAATGTCCTATCATCATAAAACCAAGTTCCTTGGATTCCTTGGCCCCAGGCCTTTCCAATGGTGTGTCGTTAGGGTTAGGGTTAGGGTTAGGGTTAGGGTTAGGGTTAGGGTTTAGGGTTAGGGTTAGGGTTAGGGTTAGGTTATAGGGATAAATACGTCCTTTGAGGGGCCCCTCAAGAATGTTTTTGCCAATAACTCCGGATAGGAATGTCCTATCATCATAAAACCAAGTTCCTTGGATTCCTTGGCCCCAGGCCTTTCCAATGGTGTGTCGTTTGACCCCGTGGAACCTTGGGAAATTTTCGAAATCTTAGTTTTAAACTTTAAAATGGCCATATCTCCGGAACGGTAAGTCGTAGAGACTTGAATTCAACTCTGGCGTGTTCAGCGACCCCAAATTAGGTCTGACGCGACCGACTTTCAAGTCTCTAACACCTTCGGTTCCGGAGATATTGGCCAAAAACGGAATTCGGAAATTTTCGTTTTCTGAAAAATTCTAACTTTTGAAAGGAAGATCGTAGACACACGTGAGTGGACTCTACGTGACGGGCGTGGCCGAAATAGGGAGGGTAGACACCAATTGCAAACTTGTGGGAGGTACCGTTGTTGAGTTAAGGGCGTGTCAAAAATCCCCATAGCAATACATGTAAAAGGTGAAAATTTTACTAAGTGGTTAGGGTTAGGGTTAGGGTTAGGGTTAGGAAGGTTGTAGAGACACGTGGGTGGGCTCTACGTGTCCGGCATGGCCGAAATAGTGGGGGTAGACACCAATTGCAAACTTGTGGGAGGTACCGTTGTTGAGTTAGGGTTAGGGTTAGGGTTCAGTTAGGGTTAGGGTTAGGGTTCAGTTAGGGTTAGGGTTAGGGTTAAGGGTTAGGGTTAGGGTTAGGGTTAGGGTTAGGGTTAGGGTTAGGTTAGGGTTAGGGTTAGGGTTAGGGTTAGGGTTAGGGTTAGGTTATAGGGATAAATACGTCCTTTGAGGGGCCCCTCAAGAATGTTTTTGCCAATAACTCCGGATAGGAATGTCCTATCATCATAAAACCAAGTTCCTTGGATTCCTTGGCCCCAGGCCTTTCCAATGGTGTGTCGTTTGACCCCGTGGAACCTTGGGAAATTTTCGAAATCTTAGTTTTAAACTTTAAAATGGCCATATCTCCGGAACGGTAAGTCGTAGAGACTTGAATTCAACTCTGGCGTGTTCAGCGACCCCAAATTAGGTCTGACGCGACCGACTTTCAAGTCTCTAACACCTTCGGTTCCGGAGATATTGGCCAAAAACGGAATTCGGAAATTTTCGTTTTCTGAAAAATTCTAACTTTTGAAAGGAAGATCGTAGACACACGTGAGTGGACTCTACGTGACGGGCGTGGCCGAAATAGGGAGGGTAGACACCAATTGCAAACTTGTGGGAGGTACCGTTGTTGAGTTAAGGGCGTGTCAAAAATCCCCATAGCAATACATGTAAAAGGTGAAAATTTTACTAAGTGGTTAGGGTTAGGGTTAGGGTTAGGGTTAGGAAGGTTGTAGAGACACGTGGGTGGGCTCTACGTGTCCGGCATGGCCGAAATAGTGGGGGTAGACACCAATTGCAAACTTGTGGGAGGTACCGTTGTTGAGTTAGGGTTAGGGTTAGGGTTCAGTTAGGGTTAGGGTTAGGGTTCAGTTAGGGTTAGGGTTAGGGTTAGGGGTTAGGGTTAGGGTTAGGGTTAGGGTTAGGGTTAGGTTATAGGGATAAATACGTCCTTTGAGGGGCCCCTCAAGAATGTTTTTGCCAATAACTCCGGATAGGAATGTCCTATCATCATAAAACCAAGTTCCTTGGATTCCTTGGCCCCAGGCCTTTCCAATGGTGTGTCGTTAGGGTTAGGGTTAGGGTTAGGGTTAGGGTTAGGGTTAGGGTTTAGGGTTAGGGTTAGGGTTAGGGTTAGGTTATAGGGATAAATACGTCCTTTGAGGGGCCCCTCAAGAATGTTTTTGCCAATAACTCCGGATAGGAATGTCCTATCATCATAAAACCAAGTTCCTTGGATTCCTTGGCCCCAGGCCTTTCCAATGGTGTGTCGTTAGGGTTAGGGTTAGGGTTAGGGTTAGGGTTAGGGTTAGGGTTAGGGTTAGGGTTCTGTCTGCGAACCTGTCCTCCAGCCTGGAAGACAGGTGGTGCACGGGCCCTCCCCCTCCCATCCCAGCCCCTGTTTGACCACCGTTGGTCCTGTGCAGGTCCCTGGTAACGGGGGCGACCCCTCCTCCCGTACCACACCTGCGTCCATCCGTCTTCATAGCCAGTCATACTGGCTGTGTTACTCCGTATACGGAAACTATTTATTTTTCAGGTTTCCGTACCAGGTAAGTATTTATTGTTTTCTCTCTTTTTTCAGGGTTCCGTATACGGTAAGTATTTCTTTTTTTCTTTTTTGCAGGTTTCCGTATACGGTAAGTCCCCAGGTAAGTATAAAACTAAACAAAATATATTCCTTTTCCTTTTTCAGGTATTTTCAGGTTCAGGTAAGTAAACAAAACAAAATTCCCTTTTTCAGGTGTCCGGTAAGTATACCCGGTAATATAAAATCAAAGAAATAAATAAAATGGTCCTTTTTCAGGTTCTGGGTAAGTAAACAAAATAAAATTCCCTTTTTCAGGTGTCCGGTATGTCCCGGTAAGTATAACAAATAAATAAAAAAAGTCCTTTTTCAGGTACTGTGAAACAAATAAACTGCACTTCCTCTGCTGTAATAATAAAGCTCCTTGTATATCTACAATGCAGCCTTTGTTATTTATATATAATAAAAAAATAAAACTTGAAAAGAAATGGTGTCTTTTTTTAAGATCAAACCCAAAGAAAACAAAACAAAACAAAAAAACTCCCCAAATGAAATGTGTGTGTGCCTTAGCGACGTTTCGACCCCCTATGGGTCTTCTTCAAGCTTGGCACACAAAGAAACAAATAAATAAACTGTTAAAAAACAAGCTTTCAGGACCTCAAGAGAGATGTTGCCTCTTCGAGAGCCAGAGTCAGAATGAGCCTCTCCTATTTTCCTCTGCTGAGTCTAGGCTCCTCCCACTTTTTTTCTTTCTTTCTTTTGAAAAAGATTTAAGCAGCAGAAAGACAAATGGCTTTTCCACTATGTTAACCCTATAAATGCCCAATGTTTTTAACTACCCATATTAAAAGTGTTATTTAAAGTATCCCATCCCAATTTTAACCCCTTAAATGCCAAATATTAATCAATCCCTTCCTACAATTCTTTATATTATATCCCAAATCCAATTTTCTGTATAAACTTAAACTTAACCCAATCCTGTTGTAAAATCCTAAATTTTTAACCCCTTAAATACCCCTTAATTTGCATATATTTGAAAAATCATAATAATCAGAATGCAATTAAGCAATTGAAGCCTGGAATTAGGGTTAGGGTCTTACAGTTAGGGCTAGAGTGTTAGGGTTAGGGTTAGAGTCCTAGGGTTAGGGTTTTAGGATTAGGGTTAGGGTCCTAGGGTTAGGGTTAGGTTTAGAGTCTTAGGGTTAGGGTTAGGGTCCTAGGGTTAGGGTTAGGGTCCTAGGGTTAGGGTTTTAGGATTAGGGTTAGGGTTAGGGCTGGGGTTAGGGTTAGGGTTAGGTTCCTAGGGTTAGGGTTAGGTTTAGGGTTAGGGTTAGGGTTAGGGTTAGGGTTAGGGTTAGGGTTAGGTTTTGTTTAAGAAAAGGTGGTGGCAAAACAAGACTGTTTTGCCACATGCACTGGCACAGGCTATTTCTTAAAATCATCTAAAATCCCATCATTTGGTAAAAAATAACTCCTTTTGTGATTAAAAATATGTTTACTTATGTTAAAAAAAGAATAAAATATAAAATAAGTAAATTAAAAAACCGGAAATAAAAGTATGGGACAGCTTCCCCTATGTATTTTGTGTGGGGAGAGCAACTGTCTTTTATTTCTTTTATTTTCCCTAGGGGGTCTTTATTTTAAGAAGGTTGTGTTATTTTATTGGTGTTAAAAAATCTCTACCTCCCACTACTTGTTGGTTTGTTTTTTATATATTTTTTTATTTTTTATTTCACAAGGGGAGTCAGGGATCATGCCAAGGATTTTTTAAGAAGTTAAAAAAATAAGCAAATAAAATAAAACATAAAAAATAATAAAAAAATATGTTAAAATAATAATTTACAGAATTTAAAACAGGACAAATAAAACCTTAAGAAATAAACTAATATTACTTAGATAGTTTAATAAATAGATTTGATGGTTATAAATAAAGGCATGATAAAAAGGGTAAAAGTTGGATTAGTAATACGTGTATAAAATCATTCCATAAAAGTGTGTGTTTCTCATTTCCATGCATAGACCATTTGAAAAATATATTTTTCTTCTGGTCTTTATAAATATATTTAAGAAACCCTTTTTGTTTGGTAAAAACATGCAACATATTAAAAGAATCAACACATGCAATTAAAACATAATATAATAATCAATCATCAAACATAAAATATATAATATATAAAAAAGTGCTTTGTGTTATTAGGAGGGAAGAGAAAAGGGGTTAAAAATACAGGGGGGAGGGGGGGAGGGGGGGGGGGGGGGGGAAACATTTCAGAATACATAAATAAATACAAAGACACAATAAAAAAAACATTCTTCCTAAAATCCTCAGTGGCGTTTCCCTGTCTCCCTCTTGTGGAGCGTCTTGCGGCTGGGAGACACCATACTATTGTCCGTGAACCTCCTAAGACCCGGAAATGCGGTCGTGTAATTTAAGAGTTTTAAGGTTTTTAAGTGCTAAAATTACGGGGTAAGTGCTAAGAATTGGGTTGATTGAGGTTTAAAAAACATGATCTATAAAACGGCCGACGGTGTACTGGTAAAAACGGCCTAAAAAGCTAGTTATAAAAAGCGAGATAAGAACCAATAAAACGGAATAAAAAATGCTTTATAGTCAATTTTAAAAACCTCTATAGGATAAATAGGGGTAAAAAATATTGTGTTAATAATGCATAAAATAGGGTATTACCAAATCACCCTCATAAAACCATAAATAGTTAAGAAAATATGTCATAATAAAACTGAACCAGGGAAAGGAGGGGCATGCAACATCACACAAATAAATATAAAATATATATAAAAAACAGGTAGTATGTTCAGTTTCAGTTGGTTTTATTTCTTTCATGCATATATAAAAAAAACAGGCGTAAATTCCTCGGGGTGAGTTGGTAAAAACCTAAAATGCATTAAAAGTTCATAAAATAATGTACATAAAAAAATAAATAAGTAAGAGGTTCAAAAAATAAAATAAATAAAATAAATAAAGGATATTTAAAATTTGTTAAAAACTCTTTATACTTTTAGGAGGCCAGGTCTTATGTATGGTTGTTTGTGCTTTTTTTTGGGGAGGCTTCATTGTCCGATTATTTTAATAGTTGGGAGAGATTGGTTATTGACAGTTAAGAACGGTGGAAAGTGCTAGTGGTTTTAAAATTTCTCATTTAGTCCCATCGGATCAATTGTATTTAGTTTTAAAATCCAAAGCCTTTCCACTTTTTGTCTTTGTTTTTTGGACCACAGTGTATTGTTTTCCACGCCTCTGTATTTAAAATTTTCGATTTTGTGCAAGTTAAAATGTTGGTATAAAAGTGTATTTTGATCTTGTTTTCTGATTTTATTAATGTGTTCACTGATTCTGATTTTTAATTTTCTGCCCGTCTCTCCCACATAAAGTTTATTGCAAACGCTACACTGGATGACATAAACTACGTTATTGTTTTGCGGTGATATGTTTTGGGTGATTGGTTGTCCTTTTCCTGAGATTTTATTTTGAATGTATGGTGTATATGGGAGAAAATGGTCGTCCTTTTTATCTTTATGATTATCGGTTGGTTTGTTTAATGCCGTGTGGACCAGGATATCGCTTAGGTTTTTATTTCGTCTGAATGCTGTAATTTGTTTGAATGGTTTGATCGGGTTGAAAATATTCTGAGTCTGTTGAAAGTTTTGTTTGAATTGTGAATTTAATTTGGATAACTGTTTGGAATATGTGATGACCATCGGAATTAACGGGGTTGAGTTTTTTATTTGATTAAAATTTTGTTGTTGTTTAAAATTGTTTCTGACTTCTTCTTTTATTTTTCTTAAAAACCTTTTACTGTATCCTCTGGGTCTGAGGGCTGTAAAGAGGGTTTTGGTTGCTATTTCAACGTCATCTGGGAAAGTGCAAATGCGGTTAAAACGGATTAATTGAGATTTTATTAGGCCTTTGAATGTATGTTTGGGATGATAACTGGTTTTATGAAGGAGTGCATGGCGGTCTGTTTCTTTAAAAAATACCTTTGTTGCCAGTTTTTTAGTCTGATGATTATTAGCTGTAAAAAAAACTTTTGTGTCCAGGAATTCTATTTCTGTTATTTGTATGTTGTGCTTAAGTTTGATTTTGGGGTGATGGTTGTTTAAAATGTCTAAAAATTCTTTAAAATCGGCCTCTGTGTCTTTCCAGAGGCCGAAAATATCATCCAGGTAGCGTAGGTATAAAAGTGGACGGTTTTTGCATTTTAAAAAGGCTGTCTTCTCCCAGTCCGCAAGATAAATGTCTGCGTACGATGGGGAGTATTTCCTCCCCATCGCACAGCCGCATACTTGGAGATATGTTTTACCGTTAAAATCAAAATCATTCCTTGTTAAGGTAATTTTCAGTAATTGGAGGAGCTCCTCGTCAGGACGCCCGGCCTCCGGGGAGGCTGCGAGGGACCTTTTGACTGCCGTTAATCCTAAATTGGTGTCTATATTGGTGTACAGTGAGTCGATGTCGATGGAAAATAAAAAGGTGTTAGATGGAACGGTGAGTGATTTAAGTTTATTTACGAAAGCATAAGTGTCTTTGATATAACTGGGGTGTGTCTGAGATAAGGGGTTGATATGATGGTCGATGTATTCTGCTATGTTATATGATTCTGATCCGCAATCACTGACTATGGGTCTGCCTGTTGGTATTATGTGAGGTATTGTCCAGGATTCAGGTGGTTTGTGGATTTTGGGGAGTAAATAGAATAAACGGGGTCGTGGGATTTCTGGACCCCATAAGTAATTTAATTGTTTGTAGGATATTATTTTACGATTATATAATGAGGTTAAAATGTTTCTGATTATTGTTTGGGTAGTGGTTATTAAGGGGTGAGTGAGTGGAATGTAATAATTTTTGTTTTCCAATTGCCTGTTGGCTTCAGTTAAATAATTTATTTTATCCTGCAATACGATTTGGCCTCCTTTGTCTGCTGGTTTGATGATGATATCTTTCAAGTTTTTGAGATTTTTTAATGCTATTTTATGTTTTTCTGTGATATTGTTTTTAGTGTTTTTATTGTGTCTGTGGTTATTGTAACTGGTAATGTCTTTAGAAATTAAATTTTTTATTTGGTCGGAAAGGTTTTCTGTTTTTGGTTCCCAGGTTGACGGTTTAGTAAAAGGAATATGTGGATATTGTAGGTTGTAATTGAAATGGTCCAGTAGTTTGATTCTTCTATGGTAAGTATGGAGGTCCCTACGCAGCTCCAGCGGGTCGGGGGGGCCGGGCGTCGGAATAAACGTGAGACCCTTTTCGAGGAGCTCCCCCTGTTCCTTTGTTAATTTAAAATTAGAACATAAAACCATAACATTTGTCGTATGGGGGGTGGGCTGTGATTCCTTTTCCCCCATTATAAGTTTAACTGATCCGTCCAGGTGTTTAAAATTGCTTTTGCCGTTTTTTCTGTCCAGTGGATATTGTCATGGCCTACTTTAAAAAGGAGGGGATTTAATTCATTTAAAAAGTTGTACCTGTTGCTTATGGTTTTGTTCAATTCCTGTATGAGTATTTTTTGGTTGTTGGGGAGTCTGTCCGAGTAGTTTATTAACGGGAGGTAGATGGTGGCATTAGGAAATTTGTTTTTTGCTTCTTTTACTAGTATTTGTAATTGTTTATTGCTTGTTGTTATTTTGAGTTGTTTTAGGCAGTTGTTTAGACCCCCTGAGAGAATTACCTGTTTTACTTCCTTTGTTGGTTCAATTTTTTTAATTATTTCTGTCAGGTGATACAGTTGCGCCCCCGGGAAGCTGTCCACCTGGACATTTTCATCTTGAAATGGTGGAATTCTGGACAGGTTGGAATCTCCTATGATTATTGTTGTTTTTTCTATTTTGATTTGCCAGTCTCGCACTTTACGGTCTGTATTGATGTGTCTTTTCGGTTCTCTGCGAGGGGACCCACCACATAGTGCAGCCGGAGCTGGGGAGGCAGAATAAGAGGACTCAGAATGGGTATTTTTCGTGTCATTATGACTTTCCGAAATGTTACCCTTCATCATTTGAGGTCCTCCCAGTGTCATACCATCCCGGTCGGGTGTTTTATTTTGTGGTGGGATCCCCTTCGACCTTTGTTTGTCTCCTGTAGGGGCAGAGGAAGAGGGAGAGAGTGAGGCAGGTAAAAGATCGTCGTCAATAAAAACAGCGGTGTTACTGATATATGAGTTATGATTTTGCTGGTGTAATAGTGGGGGTGAGTTATGGTTGGAAGGTGGAGGGATTTCTGGTTGATTATTTTTCAAAGGGGTTGGTTCAATGGTAACGTTAACTATGCGGGTGTGAAGATGAGAGGGTGTGGAAGTAGAGAGGAGGGAGGGGGTGGGCGGGAATTTAGGGTTAGAGGAGAAAGAGGGGGAGGGTTTAGTGATGGTTGGGGAGGAGTTAGGGTTAGAGGTAAGAGGGGAGGGGGGTTTAGAGCAAGTAGGGGGGAGGTTAGGGTTAGAGGGGGGAGGAGGGAGGGGGGATGTAGGATAGGTAGGAGAGAGGTTAGGGTTAGAGGTAGGGGGGGTGGGGGGTTTAGAGCCTGTAGGGGGGAGGTTAGGGTTAGAGGGGGGAGGAGGGAGGGGGGATGTAGGGTGGGTAGAGGAGGGGTTAGGGTTAGGAGAGGGGGGGGAGGGTTTAAGGTTAGGGTGAGGGGGGGTGAGGTCCAGGGTACCCGCAGGGGGGGGCAGGGAAGGGAAGTTTGTTTCGTTTATAGAGATGCTGTGGTCCTCGGTGGAGTCTGGGAAATCCCTCATGCTGAGTATCATAGATTTCCAGGATGTTATGGAGGATTGTGTTAATTTGCGACTGTACCTATTTTTTGCCCATTTTAAAGCTTTTTCCATTGCCTGTGGTTGAAAGGTTGAGAGTATTGCCAGATTGGTTGAAATGACTTCATCGTAGTGTTGTCCCAGGATTGTCATGTTATTGCTCATCCATAAGTCTGTATTTATTTTAATTTTTTCGTAAGTGGTCTGGTTTGGTGCTGCTGGTTTAATGAATGTTGTTAAGTTGGATACTTTTTTTCTCATTCCAATGGGAAATGAGTCTGTTGAAATTGAGTGCGTAATGATTTCGGAGTGATGGATTGCCTGCAGAATTTTAAAATAAGTTTTGGTTTGGTCCGGTTTTGTTTCTGTCGGAGGGTGCTCACCATTTTGTGTTTGAAAAGCACGTGGAGAACGAGACGGAGGAGATGGTGGAGAGGGAATGTTATTTTCCCCTAAAGTGCTTAAAACCTGGAATTTGTTGTTCCAGTTTCCTCTCCTCATGCTTGTAGGGAATCCTTCGTTAAAAACGGTCGGGAGGGGTTAGTCTAAAGCTTTAAGTCACCGACCGGGTGAAGCTCCAGT
>NC_081534.1:0-12500 GCF_030273125.1 Centropristis striata
ATTACCTTCAAATTAAAGGCACAGCTATGGGCAAGAAATTTGCCCCTGCCTACGCTGATATTTTTATGGCGTCATGGGAGACCTCAGCCCTCCAAACCTGTAACAAAAAACCTATTCACTATTACAGGTATCTTGATGACGTATGGGGAGTCTGGAATTATTCACAGGAAGACTTTGACACATTTTTAAATACCCTTAATCAACACAATCCTTCAATTAAACTTAAAGCTACTACAGACATGAATTCGGTCAATTTTTTAGACACTACCACCTTTAAAGGAAACAAATTCAAGACAAATGGACAATTAGACATCAAGGTTTATTTCAAGGACACAGATACCCATGCCCTGTTGCAGATGAGTAGTCATCACCCTAAACATACATTTGCAGGCTTAATTAAATCTCAATTATTGAGATTTCACAGAATCTGCACTCAAAATGAGGATTTTAAACAAGCCACTAAAATTCTATTTCACGCTTTGGCCACCAGAGGGTACTCCAGGACCTTCCTGAGAAAATGTCACAGGGTTTTCCTGCAAACAAAAACAATACAGTTATCCACAGCTCTCCCCTTAGTCACCACTTATTCACCTTCCACAGTTCAATTAGTGAAACAAATTAAAAAGCATTTAGGCAACACTATTAGGACCAACCTACCAGAATCTGATCTCAGACTCATTGCAGCCTTCAGAAAAAATAAAAACTTACAAGACTACTTAGTTAGGGCTAAACTCCAACCCCTGTCAGAAAAAAAGAAAGATACAACTCATAATTATTTCAAACAGAAAAAGTGGATCTATGATTCACAGAAACAAAGAGTTTTTCAGACTGCCCAAATGGCTAATATTAAAACAAAAAATTGTGTTTACCTCATCACTTGTGCCACCTGTGGCCTCAGGTATGTAGGAGAGACTGGGCTCTCCATCAGTGACAGGTTCACATGCCACAAGTCCAACATCAGTACTGGGAGACACACTGATAGACACATAGTCCAACATTTTATAGCCCACGACTGGAGCTCGGTCCAAGCCCTGGTCCTTGAATGTAACCCCCACTGGTCCAGGGCACAGAGGAGAAGAGCTGAAAGAAATTGGATTAACCAATTAGACACTACTTACCCACGGGGTCTAAATGAAAGAGTTTATTACAGGTCTTAAAAGTCAATTATTGGACATTTTAACCCTAATCTGACTCTCCAGACCCCCGTACTATTGACTTTTGACTAAACTACTCACCCTCAACACCATACCTACCCACCTACCCACCAACTACTCTAACCCTAATGACTCTGGGGGGCATAGCCCACCCATAAAACCCTTTGACTTACAGGATTAACCCATTCATCTCCAACACCTTACCTACCCACCTACCCACCAACTACTCTAACCCTAATGACTCTGGGGGGCACAGCCCACCCACTCAACCCTCTGACTTACAGGACTAATCCTAACCCAGGCACTTTCATCTAACCCACACCTAACCCTAGCCCTGGACACTGGACTTAAAAACCTAACCCTAACCCCATCCAAGACCCCCACTCTAACCCTAACAGACTATTATACTAACCCTAACCCCACCCAAGACCCTTACTCTAACCCTAAAAGACTCTGAAACCCACCCCTAACCGTAACCCTAGACACTGGACTCAAAAACCTAACCCTAACCCCATCCAAGACCCCCACTCTAACCCTAAAGGACTATTAAACTAACCCTAACCCCACCCAAGACCCTTACCCTAACCCTAAAGGACTCTGAAACCCACCCCTAACCGTAACCCTAGACACTGGACTTAAAAACCTAACCCTAACCCCATCCAAGACCCCCACTCTAACCCTAAAAGACTATTAAACTAACCCTAGCCCCATCCAAGACCATTACTCTAACCCTAAAAGACTAATAAACTAACCCTAACCCTACCCAAGACCCTTACTCTAACCCTAAAAGACTAATAATCTAACCCTAACCCTAACCCAAGACCCCTACTCTAACCCTAAAGACTCTGAAACCCACCCCTAACCGTAACCCTGGACACTGGACTTAATTAACTAACCCTAACTCCACCCAAGACCCCTACTCTAACCCTAAAGGACTCTCAAACCCACCCCTAACCCTAATCCTTGGACGCTTGAAACCCCCTCCCCCCCAAAAAAACTAACCCTAACCTTACCTCCAAACCTAACCCTAACAGACACTGGGAACAAACGACTAACCCCCCAGACCCATTTGACCTTTGAACCCTAACCCCAGACCCCCTGACACACCCCCCTAACAAAAACCCAGTGCTGAAACATCTTAGAGGGCACTTTCGGTTGATGTCAGGAGATGTACATAGTTTTTTGAAGTCAATCTTGTCCTATAACTGTAAATATGAATGTAAATATGCCAATTTAACTGTACATAATTATTTATTACTGTATTATTATGATTGTTCTTTTTTTCTGTATATATATACATATATATGTATAACTATGAAAATGTAAATACTTTTATTAACCTGTTCTTTGTATAAATGTACAGTTGGAAATACATGGAATCAGAAATGTAAATACTTCAACTAAATCTGCTGATTTATTACAGTTATTGGGGGATATGATTGTGCAGGGGGACTGCCGGCTCTGTGGGACCTGGGGGGCTGGCCTGGACACAGGGGGAGGTGGCATGGAGTGTGCATTGATGACAGAGTGCCTACGGCACTCTGTCATCCATATCCTTTCTTCCCTATCCGGCCCGATCCTGCACCTCTCCCTCCAGACCTGGCTCTTCTCCTCGCTCTGCTGGTCCCTCCTGCAATAACACAATTTGTTGTTAATTGGTTATCAATTGTTTTTTCACTGTCATTCATTTTCATTAATATCAATATTCAAAGTTCACAATTTCTATGCTGATTTTATTACAAGCTTTCACTAAGGTTCATGTTATTGTATTATTCTGTTTTATTTTTATTTCTAAATACTCTGTAACTTATACTGTGTGCACTATCCTTCTTGTAAACTTATTTGTGTGCAATAGCAAGGGGTCACCAGCGGATAGCGCTCTAGGCGAAGGTCACATTTTTTGTCCAGCCAATCAGCTGCCAAGGCGCCAAAATCCAAATTTCTGCCGCTCAGCTCTCGCTGAGTTTCATTCATTCACTTTCACCATTGAGCCTGGCAGCCTCGCAACCTGTCCGCTCGTGACTCTGCTACAAACTAACCTGAAGAAGGCTCGTTCCAGAGCCGAAACGTCGTTCATATTCTGCAAGTTTGTATATGGTTCGTATTTTGGCACTTTTCAATAAATTGCCCGTGTTTAATGGAAATTCAGTTTCGTTTTCGTTACATTTAGCGAGCAACCTGCTCTTTATTCTTTGAAAAGTGTAGGATAGTTGCACACACCACACGATTCGGAATGGTTTTTCACGGCGAAGAAGACGGCTGGTATCGAGTTTCTTATCGCCGAGGCCGGAGACAGTTTCGCCCGGAGAGACAGCAGCAGCGGCCGCGCGCGTTCACGGACCGGGGAAATGAGCCGGTACAGCGCCGCCGCCGCTGGTCACCGCAGCCGGCCCAGAGCTACGCACAGGCGGTGAGAAATGACCGCCGGAGATCCAGACACGAGTATCCGACACGCCAGGGGGACAGCCGCACCCGCCGAGCCGAGCGCTTCGAGCCGCAGCGCTACAACGCTCCAGCCGTCAGGTACGAGCGCCGCTACAACGGCGGAGATTATCCCGAGCGCTTCCGACGGACGCACCCGCTGGACCGGACCGGACTACGGGGCCCGTTACAGACCCCCCGCCTACCAACAGCAGCGGAGAGATAACGGCCGTTATCGGGCTCCCGAGCGGAGACGCGCCGCCGCTCCACAGAGCCGTGACGCCCGCTTCGGACGCTGGGATCAACGTCGGCCCCCCCACGACGACCACCAGGATCCCACACCGCAACACCTGGTCCCATCAGATGATCCGGACTTTTCTTTTAAGGTGAGGATTATTTTTAAAATAATCAAGGCGCATCACCACCTTAAAAATGCCTCAGGCAGCGCCCCACCCCCCACCATAAAGAAAACCACGCAGGATTTAATAGATTTGATTAAGCCTGCTTTCCCCTCTGAGGCAACACAGTCGCTGCTTGAGGGTAACGCCAAGAACTGGCAGCATAATACTATGCTCATATTAAAGCAACATTATGAGGACAGTATGGACAGTGATATTCAGGACCTGGCAGATTTTACAAGCCGCGACTGGGAAGGTCCTTTCCAGGTCGCCACTGTCTGGGCCAAGAGGAACCTGGGGACCAGGCTCAAAGAGGAGTCCATCAGAGAGGCCGAAGCCTTTTTAAAGGCTAACCTAAATGAGCTTCCCTCGGCTGAAAAACCAGCTCCAGAACAAGCCCAGCCTCCTCAGCCTCCCCCCAGCATCGCTCCAGCACCTGTCCAGCTTCCTCAGCCTCCCCCCATCATCGCTCCAGCACCTGTCCAGCCTCCCCAGCCTCCCCCCATCATCGCTCCAGCCCCGACGGCCCCGGCCCCCCGCCCTGCAGCTGAGCGTCAGACCACCATCCAGGCCCAGGTCCACATAGGGGGGACGACTGAGACCGCCACACAGCCAGAGAAGGACCAGGACCCCCCCATCCTTTCACCGGCTGCCCCTCCCTTCTTCCCCATCGCACCTGGCCTCCCACCCAGAGACCCTCGCCCCCCCCGCCACCTCCGGCCCCCCCCTCCTCCTCCCGCTGCCACCCCTCCACGCCGCTCTCCATCTCCCCCTCTGCAGGTAATGCCACCTGCATCCCCTGGAGGAGAGCCGGTTGCTATGGAGACGCCTCAGAGGCATCTCAATAATCCATGTGTGCAGCCTGGGGTCTTCACTATCGAAATGGAAGAAGAGAGCCCCACAAAGACCCCCAAAGACCCCAGCAGCGGGCCCCAACAACCCCCTCAAGCCCCTCCTGCCACACCCGAGCCCTCAGCTCCATCCACGCCGCGGACCCCTACCCGCCGGCCCACCAGACACCTGAACACCACCAGGAAGCTTCAGGACTGGGGCCTATGCGTCCGCAAAAAAACTGTCATTATGGGGGATTCCAACCTTGCCAGAATCCCACCCTTCACGCTGGAGGACGTGCAGGTCGAAAGCTTTCCTGGGGCCACTTTCCTACATGCTGAAACCATCTTAAAGAAAGCAGTCCTCACCACACAGCCTGGGACCATCATCCTGTCTTTTGGGCTGAACAACAGGCAGCAGAAAATGAGGGAAACCACTGTAAAACAGATGCAGAGGACTGTAAAGATGGCCAGAGAGAGGTTTCCTGGGGCCTCCATCCTCATACCCCTCATCAATTTCTCTCCTGAACTCCCTGCCAAAGAGAAATTGAACCTCCAGCTCATCAACAACTACATCCAGAAGAACTATAACCACCTGCCCCACCTGCCCAGCAAAGACTTCCACACCGAGAGGGACCACCTACACTGGAATCATGGTACGGCCTCTAAGATGTTTCAGCACTGGGTTAAGCAATTAAAATAATTAACCCCAAAAGCCTGTTTTTCCAGGAGGGGTTTAGAAATGTGTTAATTCTGGCTAAACAGACCAAATTAACCAAACCACAACTCTCCTTACTTAACAAAGGGTTAAACTTTATCCCCACCACAGGCAGTAACAAATTAATAAGACAACAGTCCAGATCAGATATTCAGAATTATCACAGGACTTTAAAATTATGGGCTTATTATAAGGATCAGGACGAGACCACCAGAGAACCTTTTACCCCCAAATCGACATGGACCCCCCCAGACACTGACTTACCTGATTATATTAAGAAATTAATAAAGACTGACCTCGACTATTTTCAGGACTCCTTCCAGGTACTTAGAACCCAACCCAATTTGACACCTGAGGAAAAAACAGCCTTAAAACAATTAATAGACAAACAAAAAGAACTAATTATAAAACCAGCTGACAAAGGCAGCATGACTGTCATTATGGACAGAGGTCAATATTTGTGGGAAGGTCACAGACAACTTAATGATACCAAATATTACACTAAATTAGAGAAACCCATATACACAGAGACCTTCACCCTCATCACCCAAATTTTCCAAAAATTATATCAGAAAAAATTCATTAACGCAAAACAGCGAAATTATTTAATTGGTGACTCAGAGCCCAGATCTAGACGATTTTATATGCTCCCAAAAATACACAAAGAGCCTGAGAAATGGAGCAGGCCTTTTGAGATACCTCCAGGAAGGCCGATAGTTTCTGATTGCAGCAGCGAGACCTACAGGTCGGCTGAATACATAGATTATTTTCTCAACCCCTTAGCCAAAAAACATGATAGTTATGTAAAAGACACTTATGATTTTATTAATAAAATAAAATCAATAACCATCCCCCCCAATTCGATCTTATTTACCATAGATGTGGATAGCCTTTATACAAACATAGACACTACTGAAGGCATCCAAGCTGTCAAAGAAATATTTCAGAAATATCAGGACAAAAACAGACCTGACAGGGAAATATTGGAACTTCTAGAAATTAATCTGACTAAAAATGACTTCGAATTTGACCAAAATTATTACCTTCAAATTAAAGGCACAGCTATGGGCAAGAAATTTGCCCCTGCCTACGCTGATATTTTTATGGCGTCATGGGAGACCTCAGCCCTCCAAACCTGTAACAAAAAACCTATTCACTATTACAGGTATCTTGATGACGTATGGGGAGTCTGGAATTATTCACAGGAAGACTTTGACACATTTTTAAATACCCTTAATCAACACAATCCTTCAATTAAACTTAAAGCTACTACAGACATGAATTCGGTCAATTTTTTAGACACTACCACCTTTAAAGGAAACAAATTCAAGACAAATGGACAATTAGACATCAAGGTTTATTTCAAGGACACAGATACCCATGCCCTGTTGCAGATGAGTAGTCATCACCCTAAACATACATTTGCAGGCTTAATTAAATCTCAATTATTGAGATTTCACAGAATCTGCACTCAAAATGAGGATTTTAAACAAGCCACTAAAATTCTATTTCACGCTTTGGCCACCAGAGGGTACTCCAGGACCTTCCTGAGAAAATGTCACAGGGTTTTCCTGCAAACAAAAACAATACAGTTATCCACAGCTCTCCCCTTAGTCACCACTTATTCACCTTCCACAGTTCAATTAGTGAAACAAATTAAAAAGCATTTAGGCAACACTATTAGGACCAACCTACCAGAATCTGATCTCAGACTCATTGCAGCCTTCAGAAAAAATAAAAACTTACAAGACTACTTAGTTAGGGCTAAACTCCAACCCCTGTCAGAAAAAAAGAAAGATACAACTCATAATTATTTCAAACAGAAAAAGTGGATCTATGATTCACAGAAACAAAGAGTTTTTCAGACTGCCCAAATGGCTAATATTAAAACAAAAAATTGTGTTTACCTCATCACTTGTGCCACCTGTGGCCTCAGGTATGTAGGAGAGACTGGGCTCTCCATCAGTGACAGGTTCACATGCCACAAGTCCAACATCAGTACTGGGAGACACACTGATAGACACATAGTCCAACATTTTATAGCCCACGACTGGAGCTCGGTCCAAGCCCTGGTCCTTGAATGTAACCCCCACTGGTCCAGGGCACAGAGGAGAAGAGCTGAAAGAAATTGGATTAACCAATTAGACACTACTTACCCACGGGGTCTAAATGAAAGAGTTTATTACAGGTCTTAAAAGTCAATTATTGGACATTTTAACCCTAATCTGACTCTCCAGACCCCCGTACTATTGACTTTTGACTAAACTACTCACCCTCAACACCATACCTACCCACCTACCCACCAACTACTCTAACCCTAATGACTCTGGGGGGCATAGCCCACCCATAAAACCCTTTGACTTACAGGATTAACCCATTCATCTCCAACACCTTACCTACCCACCTACCCACCAACTACTCTAACCCTAATGACTCTGGGGGGCACAGCCCACCCACTCAACCCTCTGACTTACAGGACTAATCCTAACCCAGGCACTTTCATCTAACCCACACCTAACCCTAGCCCTGGACACTGGACTTAAAAACCTAACCCTAACCCCATCCAAGACCCCCACTCTAACCCTAACAGACTATTATACTAACCCTAACCCCACCCAAGACCCTTACTCTAACCCTAAAAGACTCTGAAACCCACCCCTAACCGTAACCCTAGACACTGGACTCAAAAACCTAACCCTAACCCCATCCAAGACCCCCACTCTAACCCTAAAGGACTATTAAACTAACCCTAACCCCACCCAAGACCCTTACCCTAACCCTAAAGGACTCTGAAACCCACCCCTAACCGTAACCCTAGACACTGGACTTAAAAACCTAACCCTAACCCCATCCAAGACCCCCACTCTAACCCTAAAAGACTATTAAACTAACCCTAGCCCCATCCAAGACCATTACTCTAACCCTAAAAGACTAATAAACTAACCCTAACCCTACCCAAGACCCTTACTCTAACCCTAAAAGACTAATAATCTAACCCTAACCCTAACCCAAGACCCCTACTCTAACCCTAAAGACTCTGAAACCCACCCCTAACCGTAACCCTGGACACTGGACTTAATTAACTAACCCTAACTCCACCCAAGACCCCTACTCTAACCCTAAAGGACTCTCAAACCCACCCCTAACCCTAATCCTTGGACGCTTGAAACCCCCTCCCCCCCAAAAAAACTAACCCTAACCTTACCTCCAAACCTAACCCTAACAGACACTGGGAACAAACGACTAACCCCCCAGACCCATTTGACCTTTGAACCCTAACCCCAGACCCCCTGACACACCCCCCTAACAAAAACCCAGTGCTGAAACATCTTAGAGGGCACTTTCGGTTGATGTCAGGAGATGTACATAGTTTTTTGAAGTCAATCTTGTCCTATAACTGTAAATATGAATGTAAATATGCCAATTTAACTGTACATAATTATTTATTACTGTATTATTATGATTGTTCTTTTTTTCTGTATATATATACATATATATGTATAACTATGAAAATGTAAATACTTTTATTAACCTGTTCTTTGTATAAATGTACAGTTGGAAATACATGGAATCAGAAATGTAAATACTTCAACTAAATCTGCTGATTTATTACAGTTATTGGGGGATATGATTGTGCAGGGGGACTGCCGGCTCTGTGGGACCTGGGGGGCTGGCCTGGACACAGGGGGAGGTGGCATGGAGTGTGCATTGATGACAGAGTGCCTACGGCACTCTGTCATCCATATCCTTTCTTCCCTAACCCTAACCCTAACCCTAACCCTAACCCTAACCCTAACCCTAACCCTAACCCTAACCCTAACCCTAACCCTAACCCTAACCCTAACCCTAACCCTAACCCTAACCCTAACCCTAACCCAACAGAAATCTCTTTATCTTAAATTCACCATAACTCTTAACCTAACCTAAACACCTCTTAATCTCAGTTTACCGGAAACTCTACTCTATTAATTCTTTACTTTATATTAATTATTCAAATCCATTTATCAATTATTAATTATTCTTTATATAGATCCTAACGGCAACGACCATCTTGGCTAATTTAACTATCCTAACCCCTAATTCCACATACAAAATCAACAAATAAATACAATCCAATTACCTTTCTAAGCCTAAAATAATATAAACATTTTTTTAAAAATCCTGACTAAATGTTTGACCATAAAAAAAAAAAAAAAAAAAAAAAAAAAAAAAAAAAAAAAAAAAAAAAAAAAAAAAAAAAATAGAAATGATACTACAACAATTCTAAACTAAAATTTGGACACTCCTTAGGACCTTCCTAAAAGCCAACCTTATCAACCCCAATTTAAACATTAACTATCTTACCCATTCAACTTAATTAAAACAGAAATCCATGGAAAAATGCTTAGTAATACTAAATACTTTTACAATCCAATACTCAAAATAGCTACCAAAACCAAATGTCCTCCATAGAGTCATAATAAACAAACAAATAACTTTATCAATTGGACATGGACACACCCCGGGGACTTGATCAACCCCGGGTGGGCCTTCCTTGGGTGAGGGTGTCTAGTGTTAATGGCCGAAACACCCAATGATCCTGAGGTCCACTACTGAAGATGTGTTCCACAATTTCGAACCCTAACCTTTACTTAACCCTAACTCATCCCTAACCCCTACTGAACTCTAACCCTTACTTAACCTTAACCTAACCTTAACCCTGACTTAGCCCTAGCCTTAGCTTAACCCTAACCCTAAACCCTAACCTTAACCTAACCCTAACCTTAACCCCAACTCTAATTTAGCCCTAACCCTAACTTAACCCTAACCCTAAACCTTACCCTAACCCTTAGCCCTAACCCTACCTTACTCCTAACTCTAACCCTAACTTTAACCCTTAACCTAACCCTAACCTTAACCCCAACTCTAACTTAGCCCTAACCCTAACTTAACCCTAACCCTAAACCTAACCCTAACCCTAACCCTAACCCTAACCCCTAACCCTAACCCTAACCCAACCCTAACTTAACCTAACCCTAACCTAACCTTAAAACCTAACCCTAGCCCTAACCCTAACCTTAACCCTAACCCTAACCCTAACTCAACTCTAAACCTAATCTAAACCTAACCCTAACTTAACCCTAACCCTAACCTTATTCCTAACCCTAACCTAACTCCAACCCTAAACATAATCCTAACCTAAATCTAACCCTAACCCTAACCTTAACTCTAACCCTAACTTAACTCTAGCCCTCAACCGAATCCTATACCTAAACCTAACCCTAACCTTAGCCCTAACCCTAACTTAACTCTAACCTTAAAACCTAACCTAAACTTAACCCTAATCCTAACCCTAAACTCTAACCTTAGCCCTAACCCTAACCCTAACCCCAAAACCTAACCCTAACTTAGTCCCAAATCCTAACCCTAACTCAGTCACAAAACCTAACCCTAACCTAGTCCCAAAACCTAACCCTAACCCTAATTTACTCCCAAAACCTAACCCTAACTTAGTCCCAAAACCTAACCCTAACCTAATCCCAAAAACCTGACCCTAACCCTAACCTAATCCCAGAACCTAACCCTAACCTAGCCCCAAAACTTAACCCTAACCTAGCCCCAAAATCTAACCCTAACTTATTCCCAAAAACCTTACCCTAACTTTGCCCAAAAACCTAACCCTAACTTAGTCCAAAAACTAACCCTAACTTAATCCCAAAACCTGAACCTAACCTAGTCCCTAAACCTGACCCTAACCCTAACTTAGTCCCAGAACCTAACCCTAACTTAGCCCCAAAATCTAACCCTACCTTATTCCCAATAACCTAACCCTAACTTAGTCCCAAAAACCTAACCCCAACTTAGTCCAAAAACTAACCCTAACTTAATCCCAAAACCTGAACCTAACCTAGTCCCTAAACCTGACCCTAACCCTAACTTATTCCCAGAACCTAACCCTAACTTAGCCCCAAAATCTAACCCTACCTTAGTCCCAATAACCTAACCCTAACTTAGTCCCAAAAACCTAACCCCAACTTATTCCCAAAACCAAACCCTAACTTACTCCCAAGAACCTAACCCTAACTTAGTCCCAAAAAACTAACCCTAACTTAATCCCAAAAACCTTACCCTAACTTATTCCAAAAACCTAACCTTAACTTACTCCCAAAACCTACCTTAACTTAGCCCTAACCCTTACTTGACCCCAACTCCAACTTGGACCTAACTTAGCCTTAGCCTTAACCCTAACCCTAACCTAACCCTAACCCCTACTTAATCCTAACCCCTACTTAATCCTAACCCTAATTTAAGTCTTAACCCTCACTTTTTACTATACTTTTATTAACAAGGGTTTATCCACTGTGAACTTTGTCCCAGTTTCATAACATTTGAATACAGGGTTACCCCTGACCAGTTGACCTCTCCAGGAGTAATTTCAATCTGGAATCATAACAGAGGAATTATACAGTTTATTTCCAAATAAACATGCACTTATACCCTAATACCCAACCAAACCCCACCCTAACCCTAGGACCCTAAGACCTTAACCCTAAACCAGGCCGTTCTATGACCGGACACATTCCTAATGGGATACAAGAAATTAGCCAGAAATTCCACCTATAACTGCTACCGACCCCGACCTTTACAGATACCTAAACCTACCCCTAAAAAAACTCACCTAATCCTAAACTCTAATCTTAAAATTTAACACTTACCTACGCCTAACCCTTACCCCAGGACCCTGATCCAAAACCTGGCCTCAATCCGAATGCCAAAATGACCAGCAGGACACCGCAGGGTATCGAACCCCATCCCAGAAACCCAGGAGTACCACTACCAGTGTCTTTGCCTTTTTGACAAATAAACCTAAAATATTTCTACTCTACCTAAAAAATTGCAAATAGAACACCTCACCACCAAATTTAGATGTACTTATCCTATCTGGGATTTGATAATTATAAAAGTGCAAAACGATCCTAATCCAATTATACTACAAATG
>NC_081534.1:15000-22500 GCF_030273125.1 Centropristis striata
AACCACTTTCTCTAACCCTATGGTTTGGCCTCAACCCTAATTACATTGTGTTTGTTTATTTATTACATTTCATTACATAATTTTTTTAAAAAATCATTAAAAAACTATTAAAAAATTACATATGGTGGGGTAGAACTAGTACTAACATATTGATTTATATCTAAATTACATTTAAAAAGCATTATAAATTGATATATTAAAAAACATTATTAAAAATATTATGGTTAAAAACATTATTTCATTTAATTTCATTCATTTTACTCAATTCATGTAAATTCATGTAAATTAATGTAAGTTCATTTAGTTTCATGATATTTTATGTGATTTGGTGAGAATGGGGCTGAAAAATAAGAGGGGAGAGTTCATATTACATTTTGCGCAAATAAAAAGGCGAATAGCCGAATAGGCGAACAGAGCCTATAAAAGGGGTGACAGCTCACAGAGAGCTCATTCTGGCTCTGGCGCTCATACTGATCAGACCATTGTCCAGCTACCTGACAAATATAGAAGTTTTTAGTGTGTCATTGGCCTGAGGAAGACCCTAGGAAGGGTCGAAACGTTGCCCGGACACACCCTCCCTTAGTTGTTTATTGTTTTCTTTTATAAATACATTGTTTTTATTTTCTTAAAAATCTTTTTTTATTTTTTGAATTTTAATTCATATTTTCATTAAAAAATATATTCTTAAACCCACCCAAAGTGATGGGTGAGTTTTTTGAGGGGGATTGGACTCTCGTCCAGCGCGGCGGACGCCGCAGACGGGATCGCGAGCCACCCCAGCAGTACGGGAGGGGGGGGCGGATGGCGCGTGCACCTCCCATCTCCAGATGGGGATGGGATCAGTCCCCTCACCCTAACCCTTTGAGGTTCCTCCCGGTCGACCCATAGTTTCAGATTGCAACAGCTCCACCTACCACATCTCACAATATATTGACCATTTTCTTGGCCCCCTCTCCACACAACACCCCAGTTACATCAAGGACACTTATCATTTCATCTCACTAACTCGACCCATGGCTGTCCCCCCTCACTCCCTCCTTTTCACCATTGACATCGACAGTTTATATACAAACATCAATACAGACCTTGGACTCCAAACTCTACGCACCATTTTCAACAGGCACCCGGACCCAAAACGGCCAGATGAACCACTTCTCAAACTAATTCAGTTATGTCTTTCCAACAATGATTTTCTCTTTAATAACAAATTTTATTTACAGACACACGGGACAGCCATGGGTCAGAGATTCGCCCCCTCCTATGCCAACCTCTACATGAGCGAATGGGAGCGAGAAGCCCTCACCAAATGCCCACTCCAACCCACAATCTTCCTCCGATACTTAGATGACATCTTCGGCATCTGGCCACATCACCCATCCACATTTCCAGATTTCATCAACATCCTCAATAGCCATCACCCATCCATTAAAGTTAAACACACAATAAGTACTACACATATCAACTTCCTCGACACCACTGTTTTCTTTAGTCCACCCACCACCCAACATAAAACACTCCTCACCAAAGTTTACTTCAAACCCACGGACACCCACGCCCTGTTACATAAATCCAGTTATCACCCAAAACACACATTTAAGGCAATAATCAAATCTCAACTCATCCGCTTCCACCGTATCTGTTCCAGGACCCAGGACTTTCACTCAGCCACCAGTACCCTTTTCAACAGCCTACGTACCAGAGGATACTCTAAACGGTTCCTCCGGTACATCAAATCCTCCACCATGGCCTCTCTCGCTCCCATTCGCTCCCCCTCTTCCTCTCCTCCCTCTCCCTCTGTTCCCCCTCATTCCCCCATCTTTTCTCCTACCCAGGTCTCAGGACTCGAGCCAATTCCCGACCCCCCCTCCCCCTACCCGAACCAGGGTCTGTATCCTCTCCTCCCCTCCTCTCCATCCCTCCCCATACCTTACCCTAACCCTAACCCTAACCCTACCTCCCCCTACCCTAACCAGGGTCTGTATCCTTTCCTCCCCCCCTCCCCAACCCTCCCCATACCTAACCCTAACCCTACCTCCCCTTACCCTAGCCAGGGTCCGTATCCTTTCCTCCCCCCCTCCCCAACCCTCCCCATACCTAACCCTAACCCTAACCCTACCTCCCCCTACCCTAACCAGGGTCTGTATCTTTTCCGCCCCCCCTCCCCAACCACTCCCATACCTAACCCTAACCCTAAACCTAACCCTAACCCTAACCCTAACCCTACCTCCCCCTACCCTAACCAGGGTCTGTATCCTTTCCGCCCCCCCCTCCCCAACCACTCCCATACCTAACCCTAAACCTAACCCTAAACCTAACCCTAACCCTAAACCTAACCCTAACCCTGCACCCACAATTGGCTCGAGTCCCACCCACCACTCATACACACACACAGACAACCACCCACACCCACCCCAAATCATCCCTTTGGTCTCCACCTTCTCACACCGCACCATAGCCCTACACCGCATCATCAAACAGAATTTCAACACCTTACAGCCACAACACCCGGTCTTTGGCAACCACACAATCATTTCAGCATACAGAAAACACAAAAACCTTCAATCCATCCTCATCCGTTCAAAGTACTCAGACCATAGACCCACACCATCACTACCACACAGTTCACACTACAAACATAGAAAATTCATCCACAACACATTCACAAACGCTGCTTTCCCTACCATAGGCCACACCTCCATTTCCACAACTAACATTGTCTATATCATCACCTGCACACTCTGTAACAAACACTACATAGGCGAAACAAAACACACCATTCACACTCGTTTATCCCAACACTTGTATAACATTGGGGAAGGTCGACTCACCACCCCCTTGGTACAACATTTCCAACTCCACCCCCCCACCCACCTCATAATATCCGGACTGGAACACAGTGACACCTGGACAATCAAACAAAGGAAGAGAGCCGAAAAAATCTGGATCCATAAACTTAATACCACCACACCAACCGGACTTAACGATGGCTAAGTTATCATCTTTTTATTTTCCATTTTTATTTCCCCCCCCCCCCCCCCCCCCCCTTTTTTTTGTATATAAAAAATTATTTTATTCTGTTTCTACAAATGTTTTTTATCCATAATCTTGCTTTACATTTCTTTTTTTAATTTAATTTTATTTTATTTATCCCCCTTCTTCCCGGTCATCACACTATCTTAACACCCCTCCCAATCACTCCCTACCAGTAGCGCACTGCTAATATCCTGACCTCCCCCACAATAGACCCAGGTTCGATTCCCACCCAGCCCTTTAAATCTTAGAACAGACCCCCATTCATTTCTTTTCGCCCCCCCCCCCCCCCACTCCACTCCATCCTGGTAACATTTAAACAACAACCAACACATCAGGATCCAGGATTTTCTTACCACAACCCATATAGCTCCACTGGTAGAACCCTGGTCTATCATCCACTAGACCAGGGTTCGAATCCCACCCCAGCCTCCCGCCCAAAACTGTCTTATTCCCAACCACTCCTCTTTAAATTACGAATAGCTCCAACCAGGTCACCACCACCACCACCCACATAGCTCCGCTGGTAGAACCCTGGTCTATCATCCACTAGACCAGGGTTCGAATCCCACCCCAGCCTCCCTCCCAGAACTGTTTTATTCCCGACCACTCTTCTTTAAACTACCAATAGATCCAACCAGCATCTCACTACCACCATCCACATAGCCCCACGGGTAGAACCCTGGTCTATCACCCACTAGACCAGGGTTCGAATCCCACCCCAGCCTCCCTCCCAAAACCACTAACCCTATCCCAACCACTCTACTTTATATTGACCGGTTTTTGCCTATTTTATTTCCTTCTTTTCAACCCCTCCTTTTTATTTAAACCCCCCCCCCCCCCCCCCCCCCCCCCTTCCCCCTCAGCCATCTATCCATCGGCTCTCTTCCTACATCTCCTCCACACTCAGCCCCCGCTCACAGTTCAGTAGGCCTGTGCAACAGATTTCAAACCGAAACCCATAACCCCAACCCCAACCCTAACCCTAACCCTAACCCTAACCCTAACCCTAACCCTAACCCTAACCCCTAACCCTAACCCTAACCCTAACCCTAACCCTAACCCTAACCCTAACCCCCCCCCCCCTAACCCTAACCCTAACCCTAACCCTAACCCTAACCCTAACCCTAACCCTATAACCTAACCCTAACCCTAACCCTAACCCTAACCCTAACCCTAACCCCTAACCCTAACCCTAACCCTAACCCTAACCCTAACTGAACCCTAACCCTAACTGAACCCTAACCCTAACCCTAACTGAACCCTAACCCTAACCCTAACTGAACCCTAACCCTAACCCTAACTGAACCCTAACCCTAACCCTAACTGAACCCTAACCCTAACCCTAACTGAACCCTAACCCTAACCCTAACTGAACCCTAACCCTAACCCTAACTGAACCCTAACCCTAACCCTAACCCTAACCCTAACTGAACCCTAACCCTAACCCTAACTGAACCCTAACCCTAACCCTAACCCCTGACCCTAACCCTAACCCTAACCCTAACCCTAACCTCCCACACGTTTGCAATTGGTGTCTACCCCCCCTATTTCGGCCACGCCCGTCACGTAGAGCCCACTCACGTGTCTCTACGACCTTCCTATCAAAAGTTAGAATTTTTCAGAAAACGGAAATTTCCTAATTCCGTTTTTGGCCAATATCTTCGGAACCGAAGGTGCTAGAGACTTGAAAGTCGGTCGCGTCAGACCTAATTTGGGGTCGCTGAACACGCCAGAGTTGAATTCAAGTCTCTACGACTTACCGTTCCAGAGATATGGCCATTTTAAAGTTTCAAACTAAGATTTCGAAAATTTCCCAAGGTTCCACGGGGTCAAACGACACACCATTGGAAAGGTCTGGGGCCAAGGAATCCAAGGAACTTGGTTCTATGATGATAGGACATTCCTATCCGGAGTTATTGGCAAAAACATTCTTGAGGGGCCCCTCAAAGGACGTATTTATCCCTATAACCTAACCCTAACCCTAACCCTAACCCTAACCTAACCCTAACCCCAGGACCCTAACCCTAACCCTAAGACTCTAAAACCTAACCCTAACCCTAGGACCCTAACCCTAATCCTAAAACCCTAACCCTAGGACCCTAACCCTAACCCTAAGACTCTAAACCTAACCCTAACCCTAGGACCCTAACCCTAATCCTAAAACCCTAACCCTAAGACCCTAACCCTAACCCTAACACTTTAACCCTAACCTTAAGACCCTAACCCTAATTCCAGGCTTCGATTGCTTAATTGCAATTTTATTATCATTATTTTTTAAAAATAGGAAAATTAGGGGGTATTTAAGGGGTTAAAAATTTATGATTTTATAAAAGGATTGGGTTAAATATAAATTTATATAGAAAAATGGATTTGGGGTATAATATAAAGTTTTGTAGGTAGGGATTGATTAATATGTGGCATTTATGGGGTTAAAATTGGGATGGGATACTTAAAATAATATAATTTAATATGGGTGGTTAAAAACGTTTGGCATTTATAGGGTTAACATTGTGGAAAAGCCAGTTGTCTTTCTATTGCTTAAATCTTTGGGGGAAAAAAGTGGGAGGAGCCTAGACTCAGTAGAGGGGAATAGGAGGCTCATTCTGACTCTGGCTCTTGAAGAGGTAACATCTCTCTCTTGAGGTCTGGAAAGTTTGTTTTTTAACAGTTTTTTTTCATGTGCCATGCCTGAAGAAGACCCATAGGGGTCGAAACGTCGCGCAAAGGCACACATACATTTTATTTGGGGAGTTTGTTTTGTTTGTTTTGTTGTTTTTTTGGGGTTGATCTTTAAAAAAAGACACCATTTCTTTTCAAGTTTTATTTCTTTATCATATATAAATAACAAAGGCTTCATCGTAGATTTATAGCAGAGGAAGTACAGTTTGATTTGTTTTACAGTACCTGAAAAAGGACAATTTATTTATTTTGTTATACTTACCGGAACATACCGGACACCTGAAAAAGGGTAATTTTATTTTGTTTACTTACCGCGAACCTGAAGAAGGATTATTTTATTTATTTATTTGATTTTATACTTACCGGGTATACTTACCGGATACCTGAATAAGGGAATTTTATTTTGTTGACTTACCGCGAGCCTGAAGAAGGACCATTTTATTTATTTATTTGATTTTATACTTACCGGGTATACTTACCGGATACCTGAATAAGGGAATTTTATTTTGTTCACTTACCTGAAACCTGAGAAGACCTGAAAAAGGGAAAGAAATGTATTTTGTTTAGTTTTATACTTACCTTGGGACTTACCGTATACGGAAAAAAGGAAAATAAAGAAAAAAAGAAATACTTACCGTATACGGTAACCGGATAAAAAGAAAAAAAGAAACACTTACCTTATACGTAAACTTGAAAAATAAATAGTTTCCGTATACGGAGTAGATAGCCAGTATGGCTGGCTACGGGGACGGATGGACGCAGGTGTGGTACGGGAGGAGAGGTCGCCCCCGTTACCAGGGACCTGCACAGGACCAACGGTGGTCAAACAGGGGTTGGGATGGGAGGGGGAGGGCCCGTGCACCACCTGTCTTCCAGGCTGGAGGACAGGTTCGTAGACAGTTCCCTAACCCTAACCCTAACCCTAACCCTAACCCTAACCTAACCCTAACCCTAACCCTAACCCTAACGCCCAATGTAAAGCAAGTGATGCAAAACAGAAAAAACAAAAGAGGAAACCAACCAAAATATCCCATAACCAGGGAAAATACTAAAACAATATGAAAGAAGAATCCAACCAACATATCCCATAGATGGGCGAAATAACTAAACAATATTACTACAACCAATACAAGGAAATGGAAGGAAAACAGGAAATTCGGCTCAGAACACAACAACGATAAATCTGCTAAACAAGAACCCGTGGTGTAGAGACAGAGAGGGGAAGTACAGGTCTGGGAGTGTCAAATACACGAGCGCCGGCCAGTGCCTTGCCTTTGACTCCCTATCAACTGCCCAGTCGACGGACGACGCAGGGGGAGTCACCGAGATAACTCTCACTAAACCTAACCCTAACCCTAACCCTAACCCTAACCCTCCTAACCCTAACCCTAACCCTAACCCTCCTAACCCTAACCCTAACCCCTAACCCCTAACCCTAACCCTAACCCTAAACCTAACCCTAACCCTAACCCTAACCCTAACCCTAAACCTAATCCTAACCCTAACCCTAACCCTTACCCTAAACCTAATCCTAAACCTAACCCTAATCCTAATCCTAACCCTAATCTTAAACCTAACCCTAATCCTAAACCTAACCCTAGTCATAAACCTAACCCTAATCCTAATTTTAACCCTAACCCTAAACCTAACCCTAGTCGGTCTTAACCCTAACCCGGATGTTCTACCCTAACCCTAACTTTCTTCCCTAAAACCTATCCCCATCTAAAGCCTAACTCTAATTTCATTGGGCATGTAAGGGTTAACATTATTTAATAAGGGAAGTCATCA
>NC_081534.1:25000-27500 GCF_030273125.1 Centropristis striata
AGTCTCTACGACTTACCGTTCCAGAGATATGGCCATTTTAAAGTTTCAAACTAAGATTTCGAAAATTTCCCAAGGTTCCACGGGGTCAAACGACACACCATTGGAAAGGTCTGGGGCCAAGGAATCCAAGGAACTTGGTTCTATGATGATAGGACATTCCTATCCGGAGTTATTGGCAAAAACATTCTTGAGGGGCCCCTCAAAGGACGTATTTATCCCTATAACCTAACCCTAACCCTAACCCTAACCCTAACCTAACCCTAACCCCAGGACCCTAACCCTAACCCTAAGACTCTAAAACCTAACCCTAACCCTAGGACCCTAACCCTAATCCTAAAACCCTAACCCTAGGACCCTAACCCTAACCCTAAGACTCTAAACCTAACCCTAACCCTAGGACCCTAACCCTAATCCTAAAACCCTAACCCTAAGACCCTAACCCTAACCCTAACACTTTAACCCTAACCTTAAGACCCTAACCCTAATTCCAGGCTTCGATTGCTTAATTGCAATTTTATTATCATTATTTTTTAAAAATAGGAAAATTAGGGGGTATTTAAGGGGTTAAAAATTTATGATTTTATAAAAGGATTGGGTTAAATATAAATTTATATAGAAAAATGGATTTGGGGTATAATATAAAGTTTTGTAGGTAGGGATTGATTAATATGTGGCATTTATGGGGTTAAAATTGGGATGGGATACTTAAAATAATATAATTTAATATGGGTGGTTAAAAACGTTTGGCATTTATAGGGTTAACATTGTGGAAAAGCCAGTTGTCTTTCTATTGCTTAAATCTTTGGGGGAAAAAAGTGGGAGGAGCCTAGACTCAGTAGAGGGGAATAGGAGGCTCATTCTGACTCTGGCTCTTGAAGAGGTAACATCTCTCTCTTGAGGTCTGGAAAGTTTGTTTTTTAACAGTTTTTTTTCATGTGCCATGCCTGAAGAAGACCCATAGGGGTCGAAACGTCGCGCAAAGGCACACATACATTTTATTTGGGGAGTTTGTTTTGTTTGTTTTGTTGTTTTTTTGGGGTTGATCTTTAAAAAAAGACACCATTTCTTTTCAAGTTTTATTTCTTTATCATATATAAATAACAAAGGCTTCATCGTAGATTTATAGCAGAGGAAGTACAGTTTGATTTGTTTTACAGTACCTGAAAAAGGACAATTTATTTATTTTGTTATACTTACCGGAACATACCGGACACCTGAAAAAGGGTAATTTTATTTTGTTTACTTACCGCGAACCTGAAGAAGGATTATTTTATTTATTTATTTGATTTTATACTTACCGGGTATACTTACCGGATACCTGAATAAGGGAATTTTATTTTGTTGACTTACCGCGAGCCTGAAGAAGGACCATTTTATTTATTTATTTGATTTTATACTTACCGGGTATACTTACCGGATACCTGAATAAGGGAATTTTATTTTGTTCACTTACCTGAAACCTGAGAAGACCTGAAAAAGGGAAAGAAATGTATTTTGTTTAGTTTTATACTTACCTTGGGACTTACCGTATACGGAAAAAAGGAAAATAAAGAAAAAAAGAAATACTTACCGTATACGGTAACCGGATAAAAAGAAAAAAAGAAACACTTACCTTATACGTAAACTTGAAAAATAAATAGTTTCCGTATACGGAGTAGATAGCCAGTATGGCTGGCTACGGGGACGGATGGACGCAGGTGTGGTACGGGAGGAGAGGTCGCCCCCGTTACCAGGGACCTGCACAGGACCAACGGTGGTCAAACAGGGGTTGGGATGGGAGGGGGAGGGCCCGTGCACCACCTGTCTTCCAGGCTGGAGGACAGGTTCGTAGACAGTTCCCTAACCCTAACCCTAACCCTAACCCTAACCCTAACCCTAACCTAACCCTAACCCTAACCCTAACCCTAACGCCCAATGTAAAGCAAGTGATGCAAAACAGAAAAAACAAAAGAGGAAACCAACCAAAATATCCCATAACCAGGGAAAATACTAAAACAATATGAAAGAAGAATCCAACCAACATATCCCATAGATGGGCGAAATAACTAAACAATATTACTACAACCAATACAAGGAAATGGAAGGAAAACAGGAAATTCGGCTCAGAACACAACAACGATAAATCTGCTAAACAAGAACCCGTGGTGTAGAGACAGAGAGGGGAAGTACAGGTCTGGGAGTGTCAAATACACGAGCGCCGGCCAGTGCCTTGCCTTTGACTCCCTATCAACTGCCCAGTCGACGGACGACGCAGGGGGAGTCACCGAGATAACTCTCACTAAACCTAACCCTAACCCTAACCCTAACCCTAACCCTCCTAACCCTAACCCTAACCCTAACCCTCCTAACCCTAACCCTAACCCCTAACCCCTAACCCTAACCCTAACCCTAAACCTAACCATAACCCTAACCCTAACCCTAACCCTAAACCTAATCCTAACCCTAACCCTAACCCTTACCCTAAACCTAATCCTAAACCTAACCCTAATCCTAATCCTAA
>NC_081534.1:30000-32500 GCF_030273125.1 Centropristis striata
CTATTTCGGCCACGCCCGTCACGTAGAGCCCACTCACGTGTCTCTACGACCTTCCTATCAAAAGTTAGAATTTTTCAGAAAACGGAAATTTCCTAATTCCGTTTTTGGCCAATATCTTCGGAACCGAAGGTGCTAGAGACTTGAAAGTCGGTCGCGTCAGACCTAATTTGGGGTCGCTGAACACGCCAGAGTTGAATTCAAGTCTCTACGACTTACCGTTCCAGAGATATGGCCATTTTAAAGTTTCAAACTAAGATTTCGAAAATTTCCCAAGGTTCCACGGGGTCAAACGACACACCATTGGAAAGGTCTGGGGCCAAGGAATCCAAGGAACTTGGTTCTATGATGATAGGACATTCCTATCCGGAGTTATTGGCAAAAACATTCTTGAGGGGCCCCTCAAAGGACGTATTTATCCCTATAACCTAACCCTAACCCTAACCCTAACCCTAACCTAACCCTAACCCCAGGACCCTAACCCTAACCCTAAGACTCTAAAACCTAACCCTAACCCTAGGACCCTAACCCTAATCCTAAAACCCTAACCCTAGGACCCTAACCCTAACCCTAAGACTCTAAACCTAACCCTAACCCTAGGACCCTAACCCTAATCCTAAAACCCTAACCCTAAGACCCTAACCCTAACCCTAACACTTTAACCCTAACCTTAAGACCCTAACCCTAATTCCAGGCTTCGATTGCTTAATTGCAATTTTATTATCATTATTTTTTAAAAATAGGAAAATTAGGGGGTATTTAAGGGGTTAAAAATTTATGATTTTATAAAAGGATTGGGTTAAATATAAATTTATATAGAAAAATGGATTTGGGGTATAATATAAAGTTTTGTAGGTAGGGATTGATTAATATGTGGCATTTATGGGGTTAAAATTGGGATGGGATACTTAAAATAATATAATTTAATATGGGTGGTTAAAAACGTTTGGCATTTATAGGGTTAACATTGTGGAAAAGCCAGTTGTCTTTCTATTGCTTAAATCTTTGGGGGAAAAAAGTGGGAGGAGCCTAGACTCAGTAGAGGGGAATAGGAGGCTCATTCTGACTCTGGCTCTTGAAGAGGTAACATCTCTCTCTTGAGGTCTGGAAAGTTTGTTTTTTAACAGTTTTTTTTCATGTGCCATGCCTGAAGAAGACCCATAGGGGTCGAAACGTCGCGCAAAGGCACACATACATTTTATTTGGGGAGTTTGTTTTGTTTGTTTTGTTGTTTTTTTGGGGTTGATCTTTAAAAAAAGACACCATTTCTTTTCAAGTTTTATTTCTTTATCATATATAAATAACAAAGGCTTCATCGTAGATTTATAGCAGAGGAAGTACAGTTTGATTTGTTTTACAGTACCTGAAAAAGGACAATTTATTTATTTTGTTATACTTACCGGAACATACCGGACACCTGAAAAAGGGTAATTTTATTTTGTTTACTTACCGCGAACCTGAAGAAGGATTATTTTATTTATTTATTTGATTTTATACTTACCGGGTATACTTACCGGATACCTGAATAAGGGAATTTTATTTTGTTGACTTACCGCGAGCCTGAAGAAGGACCATTTTATTTATTTATTTGATTTTATACTTACCGGGTATACTTACCGGATACCTGAATAAGGGAATTTTATTTTGTTCACTTACCTGAAACCTGAGAAGACCTGAAAAAGGGAAAGAAATGTATTTTGTTTAGTTTTATACTTACCTTGGGACTTACCGTATACGGAAAAAAGGAAAATAAAGAAAAAAAGAAATACTTACCGTATACGGTAACCGGGATAAAAAGAAAAAAAGAAACACTTACCTTATACGTAAACTTGAAAAATAAATAGTTTCCGTATACGGAGTAGATAGCCAGTATGGCTGGCTACGGGGACGGATGGACGCAGGTGTGGTACGGGAGGAGAGGTCGCCCCCGTTACCAGGGACCTGCACAGGACCAACGGTGGTCAAACAGGGGTTGGGATGGGAGGGGGAGGGCCCGTGCACCACCTGTCTTCCAGGCTGGAGGACAGGTTCGTAGACAGTTCCCTAACCCTAACCCTAACCCTAACCCTAACCCTAACCTAACCTAACCCTAACCCTAACCCTAACCCTAACGCCCAATGTAAAGCAAGTGATGCAAAACAGAAAAAACAAAAGAGGAAACCAACCAAAATATCCCATAACCAGGGAAAATACTAAAACAATATGAAAGAAGAATCCAACCAACATATCCCATAGATGGGCGAAATAACTAAACAATATTACTACAACCAATACAAGGAAATGGAAGGAAAACAGGAAATTCGGCTCAGAACACAACAACGATAAATCTGCTAAACAAGAACCCGTGGTGTAGAGACAGAGAGGGGAAGTACAGGTCTGGGAGTGTCAAATACACGAGCGCCGGCCAGTGCCTTGCCTTTGACTCCCTATCAACTGCCCAGTCGACGGACGACGCAGGGGGAGTCACCGAGATAACTCTCACTAAACCTAACCCTAACCCTAA
>NC_081534.1:35000-37500 GCF_030273125.1 Centropristis striata
TTATGTGGTGTAATACCAACCTCCACCAGCAGGGGGACAAACACAATTTGTTTATGTGGTGTAATACCAACTTCAACCAGCAGGGGGACAAACACAATTTGTTTATGTGGTGTAATACCAACCTTAACCAGCAGGGGGACAAAACATAATTTGCACCAGGAGTGAGACTTGTAGCAGGATATGTAAAGGTAGTTTACCTATGGTGGCTTTTTAATGCAGTATTTGGGGCTATGCGGTTTATGAAGCACAGATGCTGCTTGGCAGAGAGATGAACAGAATACATCCCTTCTACAGATCCATTTGTGAGTAAAAATTTATTTATGATATTCATGAATGTAATGTATTTTCTGCAAGATGTAAGCTAAATTTGTATATTTCATAAATCCAATATGTGGATATTAACATTAAGCCCATTATGTATATAGAAACACATAAATGTCTGTAAATGTGGATATAAACAGACAAATGTCTGTATATGTGTATATAAACATATAAATGTCTGCAACTGTGGACATAAACTATAAATGTCTGCAACTGTGGGCATAAACTATAAATATCTGCAACTGTGGATATGCTTATTTTGTGTGGAGTGATATGAACCCTGACCAGCAGGGGGACAGACATTAGTCTATGTATATATGCCCTCCTGATGTAGGACCATCCTTGTCCAGCAGAGTGTACCATCTCTCTCTAAAGCAGTTTCAATGTTTATTTGGAAAATTCCTATTTAAGGCATTATAATTCTTAAATCTAATTAAAGAAATAATAAAATAAAGAAACAACAAACTGAATACTATGAATAATAAAAACAATATGAAATAAAATAATAAATGATCAAATCTAGGAAGATAAATAAAATACACCAAAATAACCCAATTGGCTTGGGACACACACCAGGATTTGATCAACCCTGGCTGGGCCTCTCCTCAGGTGAGGGTGTCCAGTGAGAAATGGCCGAAACACCCTGTGATCCTGGGGTCCACTGCTGAGGATGTGTCTCACAATTAGGACTTAGTCCACATAGGATATAAACCAAATGAGATCTCATCCCAATATAGGGCAAAAAATAGAAAATAATAAAATAAAAAACAATAAAACCAATAAATAAGGTTATAAGCTCATCAGGTGAGTTCATACGGTATCCCAATACAGGGAAAACAATAAAACCAATTACAGGTGTTTATATGGTGGATAAGGGTAATTCATAACCTACAGGAGTTGCTGAGTCGCCTCGGACAGGGAGAGGTGGCATGGAGAGTGCACTGATGGCTGCCGCGCCTCACGGCGCGTCGCCATCCAAACTTCTCACCCCTAACCCTAACCCTAACCCTAACCCCTAACCCTAACCCTAACCCTAACCCTAACCCTAACCCTACCCTAACCCTAACCCTAACCCTAACCCTAACCCTACCCTAACCCTAACCCTAACCCTAACCCTAACCCTAACCCTAACCCACAAACAGGGGAAATAATAAAACAATGTTACTGCAATCCAAGATGTAAACAAGGGAATGACATCCAATATAAGAAAAACATGAAAAACAGAAGAAGAAACCAACCGAAATATCCCAGAAACAGGGGAAAGAATAAAACAATGTTACTACAATCCAAGATGTATACAAGGGAATGACATCCAACATAAGAAAAACATGAAAAACAAAAGAAGAAACCAACCAAAATATCCCAGAAACAGGGGAAATAATAAAACAATGTTACTGCAATCCAGGATGTATACAAAGGAATGACATCCAATATAAGAAAAACATGAAAAACGGAAAAAAGCAAAAGAAGAAATCAACCAAAATATCCCATAAACAAGGGAAATGCTAAAACACTGATACTACAATCCAAGAAGAATACAAGGAAATAACATCCAATATAGGGTAAGTTATGGAAAACAGACATTAGCAAACATAATGATAACTAGACACAGTATATATTCTATCTATCTCTCTTTTCCCTTCCTTCCCTCATGTATATCCATGTATATGAGGGAGTGGGGGGAGGTAGAGTCACAAGCCCTGTCGGGCGGGGGAGAGTTCTCAGTCCTGACGGGCGGCCTCTCCTTACTCTACCTCTCTCATCCTCCTTACTCTACCTCTCTCATCCTCCTTACTCTATCTCTCTCAGACATCGGCAAGCAGAATGATAACTAGATAAAAATAGACTAATCCTAATTCTAGTTTAAAGGGGGTAGGAAGTGACCAGACTGTGGATCCAATTGAGACGGCCAGTGCACTGCCTTTGGCTCTCCTTAACTGCCCAGTCGTCGGACGAAGCAGGGAGTGTCATCGAGATAACACAAATACCTAACCCTAACCCTAACCCTAACCCTAACCCTAAACCTAATCCTAACCCTAACCCTAACCCTTACCCTAAACCTAATCCTAAACCTAACCCTAATCCTAATCCTAACCCTAATCTTAAACCTAACCCTAATCCTAAACCTAACCCTAGTCATAAACCTAACCCTAATCCTAATTTTAACCCTAACCCTAAA
>NC_081534.1:40000-45000 GCF_030273125.1 Centropristis striata
GGATTTTCTTACCACAACCCATATAGCTCCACTGGTAGAACCCTGGTCTATCATCCACTAGACCAGGGTTCGAATCCCACCCCAGCCTCCCGCCCAAAACTGTTTTATTCCCAACCACTCCTCTTTAAATTACGAATAGCTCCAACCAGGTCACCACCACCACCACCACCCACATAGCTCCGCTGGTAGAACCCTGGTCTATCATCCACTAGACCAGGGTTCGAATCCCACCCCAGCCTCCCTCCCAGAACTGTTTTATTCCCGACCACTCTTCTTTAAACTACCAATAGATCCAACCAGCATCTCACTACCACCATCCACATAGCCCCACGGGTAGAACCCTGGTCTATCACCCACTAGACCAGGGTTCGAATCCCACCCCAGCCTCCCTCCCAAAACCACTAACCCTATCCCAACCACTCTACTTTATATTGACCGGTTTTTGCCTATTTTATTTCCTTCCTTTCAACCCCTCTTTTTTATTTAAACCCCCCCCCCCCCCCCCCCCCTTCCCCCTCAGCCATCTATCCATCGGCTCTCTTCCTACATCTCCTCCACACTCAGCCCCCGCTCACAGTTCAGTAGGCCTGTGCAACAGATTTCAAACCGAAACCCATAACCCCAACCCCAACCCCAACCCTAACCCAGCCCGTGCCACTGTTCTGCATCTCTTCTGTCTTTCACTAACACTACTCTACAGTATATCAACAAGTCTTACCATCCTGGACCCTCATCACAACTTCCTTCATCTCCAAGACCTCCCGGCTCCTCCCACCCCAACCAGCAAAAAACTGGCCCAACCAGGTGAGCGCATACATATATATACACACACACACACGCACACATATACATACACACACACACACACACACACACACACAGTGCATGCTGGCAGCTCGGGGAGGGGTGGGATTGATCCTGCCTCTCCCCGGGCTGCCAGCATGTGGGACAGACCAACAACCCACTGAGCTACCTACCAACTAACATACATCCACACCACCACCATACCTATCCCCCCACCCACTCCCTTCCTGACCATTTCCCTCCAAAAAATATGGTACAACATTTACACACACACAGACACACAGAGATATATACACACACACACACACGCCACGTGCTGGCGGTTTGGGGAGGGGTGGGATTGATCCTGCCTCTCCCCGGACTGCCAGCATGTAAGACAGACCAACAACCCACTGAGCTATCCACCCAATGAACATACATCCACACCACCACCATACCTATCCCCCCACCCACTCCCTTCCTGACCATTTCCCTCCAAAAAACATCCAATCAGACTCAGCCTCAGACTTTCCCTCCAAAACACCTCCAACCACCTGACCCTTCCAACCAATCAACAACTGACAGCAGACTTTCCCTCCAAAAACCTCCAGCCACCTGACTCTTCCAACCAATCCACTACTGACACACCACAGACACCCTTGGAGGAGGGACCTAACTCCCTTCTCCAACAGTGTACTTAAACCAAAACATGAGCCATCTTGGGTTATCCCCTGAGGAAGCAAGACCATTTGCGAAACGTCGGGACCCCGCTTCTGTGTATGTATACTCTTTTTACCTTTTGTTTTAATTCCTCGCACTAGAGGTTTTATTTCAATTGGCCTTTGTTTTAAATTGTATTGGTTTTAAACGTAGCACTATTAAAGTATTGGCTTTTAAAACACTGGGTGGAGGGCTCTGCCAGCCCATGCACCAAGACTCTTTTACCTGCTGCCACTAACAAAATTGCAAGAGACCTACCACTAGCACAAGCTGCCACCCACAAGCCACATCCGTGGCACCTGATATCCACACCGGACCTTCACCCAGGAGACCAGGGTTCACTCCCCACCTCAACCAACAAGAAAATCCACTCCGGCCTTCATCTCCACCACCTCCAGAGAAAGCCACAGGTCGACACCATCCAACGACCACCATCTTACCCTTCTTTCATCCACCTACAAGGTAAGAGCCCTCCATTCCTCTCCAAAATTAAGTGTTTCATGTTTAACCATTCCAGAGTCCCTGCTGCACACAGGAGCGGAGCCCAAGATGGCTCCCCCTCCACACACTCATCCACACACACACACACACCTACAACCACACATAGACATACACGAAACTCCACCACACCACAACCACTCATGTCACTAATCACACAACCGATCACAAATAGGCCCACTAGGTTCACTCCACAACAACAATACACTTCACCAGTAATCAACCAGGCACCAGATCCGGAAACCAGGGAAACAAGCAAACTATACTTCAAATTCATACAGGCCACACACCACAAACATATTATGGACACAGCAATAATCACTGGTAAATTCCCACCTGGCATGCTAAGACAAGTAACCCGGCTCACTGATTTCATTAAACCCTCCACACCCACCCCAGAAACTCGCACCAAAATACACAACAACACCACACTATGGATGCATAACACCATCACCATTTTGTCAGAACACTACAGCAACACCTTATCAGCCATAGACACCTCCACCTACAACCCTATAGCATTTCAGATAGCCACCGGTTGGGCCAGAAAACGCTATGGAGATAGACTCACCACCGGAACCATACAAGCCACAGAAGTACACCTACAATCAACCACGGAGAAGCAACCATCACAACAACACAGCCATCAACCCAGACAACGGACCAGCATTCTACCCACCATCCCCGAAGAACAATACCCCCCTCTACCCAAACCTGTCAACTCCAGTACACTGTCCCTTTACCTAGGCCCCCGACCAACCATTACAGAAGAGATCACACAGATGACACCACCAACTGGCACACCCACCCAACCCCATCAAGTCACAGCAGGAACACAGACGACACCCCCAATCAAGACCAACACACCCCAAGCAAGCTACATCCCCTCACCCTACCCAGTCTACAAACCAGCCAAAACCACTAATCCCACCACCCACAAACCCATCCGCACAGGCCCCATCCGACCCCCACCAACGACAGCACCAACCCCCGCATCCAGAAACCCAGATCCGGATATCACCCCACCAGCTCCAGCCACCTCCACCCCACATCCCCAGAGGACCCGCAAAGTAACCTGGGGACCACTACCAACAGCAGAAGATACCTATCCCGGCACCCCACACACCCCCATTTCCCCCATCTCTCCCCCCACTCCTCCCATGTTCAAACCCCGCCAACCCCCAACTACCTCCCAGACAGCAGCCCAAGTTCATCACCCCACCCGCCACTTCTACAGAAACTCAGAACTGCAAACAGTCACCCTCAACACCCGTTCCAATGTCTCTGTTCACATCACTGACTCCATTTTGACTTCCTCTCCCCTCACAGAACCCGAAGGCTCCCGGGCGGAACAGGTCAGGCAGCAGACACCCAAAAACAATACCCTGGCAGGCAGAGACATGATGACAGGGTCAAATAAGGTCGATTCTGACCAACATCCAATCCCTTCTGAGCCCTCTCCTGCCCCAACAAGGGAAACGGTGCTGTCTGGCCTGCCCGCCTCGGGAGCTGGCCCCACTCCGACATCTCCCACTACCCCCAACAACAACCACCTGTCTCCACCCTGTCAGACCTCCTCCCCCATACCCTCTCTCCCTTCCAACCTAACCACACCTACCCAACCCCCCTCCATCCCCCCCTCTCCTCTCCCCTCCTCTACCCCATCCCCTTCCCCCTCACCCCCTCATCCTCCCTCTCCTCCTCCCCACTCTCCACAGGACACCCCGACAATATCAGAACCAGCTGCCAGTATTCACCCCACCCCTCCTGACTTCACCCTATACAGGCCAAATTACCACATTGCACGTCCCTCCCGCAAAATACAAGACTGGTCCTTCAAACCACGTAAAGCCATACTCATCCTTGGAGACTCCAACATTAACCGGATCCCAGCCCACCCCTACCCCAACATCCAACTGGACAGTTACCCCGGAGCCAACACCTACCACTTCACAAAAGTCATGGAAAAAACCCCGGTCAATCACCACGTCAAAATCCTCATCATCTCCATCGGCACCAACAACAAGGACCAGGACGCACGTCAAACTTCAATAAAACAGCTTAAAACCGTCTTCCGCCTGGCTGGGTCGACCTTCCCCAACGCAGACATCTACTTTCCCATAATTAACTTCTCCCCACAACTCACCACCACCCAGAAAAGCAACCTCACCCTCATCAATAATGTAATGGCCACACACTTCCCCATCCTCCTGGAAATACCCCACGACACCTTCACCACCGAAAAAGACAATATTCACTGGACCCCATTCACAGCCAGCCGCATCTTCGAAAACTGGCTAAGACAATTAAATTTACCCTAAACCCCAAAACCAACCCGGTAAGAACACAACCACACACACACACACACACCCTACACCCTACCCGAGACCTGGGCTGGAACTCCACCTCTAACATCCTTAACCTTTCAACCCTCTTCCTTCCCTCTTCACCACAGCGCCACCTTCTGGAGAGGGGGCTATCCTTCATTCCACGCCCTTCAAAACTAGACCGGGAGGAACTTCAAAGGGACCTACACAACTTCAATAGACGACTTAAAATCATTGACCATTTCAACCACAAACCGGACAGACAGCCCACCCCATTCACTCACCCATCCAATTGGGAACCACCTGACTCAGCACTCCATCCCCTGACACAACAACTCACCAAACAAAACAGAAGGGCCCTGCAACGCTTTCGGCCCCCGAGAGATATCCCAGATAATCTCTCGGGGCCGGAACGCAGGGCCCTGACCGAACTGACCTCTAACCCCAACATCATTTTCAAACCTGCCGACAAAGGCTCCAAAATTGTAATAATGGACCGACAGCAATACCTCTCAGAGGCCAACAGACAACTCAATAACCGCACCTACTACCAACCTCTTAACAATAGTATCCAACCACAGACCCAAAAACAACTTCACGACCTCCTACAGACATTATACGATAATAAATACATTACGGCCAAACAAAAGAACTACTTATCAGGACCCGCTG
>NC_081534.1:50000-65000 GCF_030273125.1 Centropristis striata
AATGTAATGTATTTTCTGCAAGATGTAAGCTAAATTTGTATATTTCATAAATCCAATATGTGGATATTAACATTAAGCCCATTATGTATATAGAAACACATAAATGTCTGTAAATGTGGATATAAACAGACAAATGTCTGTATATGTGTATATAAACATATAAATGTCTGCAACTGTGGACATAAACTATAAATGTCTGCAACTGTGGGCATAAACTATAAATATCTGCAACTGTGGATATGCTTATTTTGTGTGGAGTGATATGAACCCTGACCAGCAGGGGGACAGACATTAGTCTATGTATATATGCCCTCCTGATGTAGGACCATCCTTGTCCAGCAGAGTGTACCATCTCTCTCTAAAGCAGTTTCAATGTTTATTTGGAAAATTCCTATTTAAGGCATTATAATTCTTAAATCTAATTAAAGAAATAATAAAATAAAGAAACAACAAACTGAATACTATGAATAATAAAAACAATATGAAATAAAATAATAAATGATCAAATCTAGGAAGATAAATAAAATACACCAAAATAACCCAATTGGCTTGGGACACACACCAGGATTTGATCAACCCTGGCTGGGCCTCTCCTCAGGTGAGGGTGTCCAGTGAGAAATGGCCGAAACACCCTGTGATCCTGGGGTCCACTGCTGAGGATGTGTCTCACAATTAGGACTTAGTCCACATAGGATATAAACCAAATGAGATCTCATCCCAATATAGGGCAAAAAATAGAAAATAATAAAATAAAAAACAATAAAACCAATAAATAAGGTTATAAGCTCATCAGGTGAGTTCATACGGTATCCCAATACAGGGAAAACAATAAAACCAATTACAGGTGTTTATATGGTGGATAAGGGTAATTCATAACCTACAGGAGTTGCTGAGTCGCCTCGGACAGGGAGAGGTGGCATGGAGAGTGCACTGATGGCTGCCGCGCCTCACGGCGCGTCGCCATCCAAACTTCTCACCCCTAACCCTAACCCTAACCCTAACCCTAACCCTAACCCTAACCCTAACTGCCCAGTCGTCGGACGAAGCAGGGAGTGTCATCGAGATAACACAAATACCTAACCCTAGCCCGAGCCTCGAACCCACCAGCTCTCGGTTATATCATGAATCACTACCCTCACCAATTCTTGCTTGCAGAAATATATGACTAAAAAATAAAAAAATAAATAAAAAATATACATAATTTTTAAACCATCTCTCCTCTCTTCCTTCATGAGAGTGAAGGAATGGGGGAGGTGGGACGTCCAGCCCTGTCGGGTAGGGGAGTGTTCAGAATCCTGTCGGAGGCCACACTCTAGTCCTACTTCCTCCGCCTCCTAACATCTCTCTCTTCTTTTTTTCTCTCTCTCTCACTCTCTCTCTCTCCCTCCCTCTCCCTCTCTCACTGTCTACCTTGTGCTTTCTTAGCTAATCCAGGGACAGTTTAATTTTATGATAACCTTACCTTTATATCTGCCCTAAACCTAAGGTTAGTGGATTCTAAATCCTAACCCTAGCCCTTAGCTTAGCCCTAACCGTAAAGTTAGTGGATCTGAAAACCTAATCCTAACCCTAAAGTTAGTGGAATGTAAAACCTAACCCTAACCCTAATCCTAACCCTAAAATTAGTGGATTTTAAACCTAACCCTAACCCTAATCCTAACCCTAAAATTAGTGGATTTTAAACCTAACCCTAACCCTAATCCTAACCCTAAAATTAGTGGATTTTAAACCTAACCCTAACCCTAATCCTAACCCTAAAATTAGTGGATTTTAAACCTAACCCTAACCCTAATCCTAACCCTAAAATTAGTGAATTTTAAACCTAACCCTAACCCTAGCTTCTAACCCTAACCGTAAAGTTAGTATAGTTTAAAATCTAACCCTAACCCTTTAACCTAACCCTAGTTTTAAAATCTAAGGCAATACATGCCTTAACCAGAAAAAAGGAAAACAAAAAATATTGCAATACATACCTCGACCAGCAGGGGGCAAAATTCACCCAGTTAGTCACTAAAAGTTAAGGGTAACTATATAACTCTAAAAATAAATTAAATACATGAATAAAATGTAATTGTGTAATTTATTGTAATACAATCCTTGACCAACAGGGGGCAAAATTCACCCTGTGAGTCACTAAAAGCTAAGTGCACTAATATAACTCTAAAAATAAATTAAATACATGAACAAAATGTAATTATGTAATTTATTGTAATACACACCTTGACCAACAGGGGGCAAAATCCACCCTGTTAGTCACTAAAAGTTAAGTGTAATTATATAACTCTAAAAATAAATTAAATACATGAATAAAATGTAATTGTGTAATTTATTGCAATACAATCATTGACCAGCAGGGGGCAAACTTTACTCTGCAGGTCACTAAAAGCTAAGTGTAATAATAACCCTTTAAAAACAAATGAAATGCATTAATAAAATGTAATTGTGTAATTTATTGCAATACAATCATTGACCAGCAGGGGGCAAACTTCACTCTGCAGGTCACTAAAAGCTAAGTGTAATAATAACCCTTTAAAAACAAATGAAATTCATTAATAAAATGTAATTGGGTAATTTATTGCAATACAATCATTGACCAGCAGGGGGCAAACTTTACTCTGCATGTCACTAAAAGCTAAGTGTAATAATAACCCTTTAAAAACAAATGAAATTCATGAATAAAATGTAATTTGGAAACGTAATGTAATACTCACCTTGACCAGCAGGGGGCAAATTCGCCTTTAAAGGGCATTGTAACCTATTAAACTCAATAATTACATCCTTTAACTTAATAATAACATCCCAAGAGTTAGTTGACTTACAAAATACTCAATAACCCACCCATTTGGAATGAAAAAATAGGATAAAGTACAGTAAAAAGAGATAAAATAAGTGAATTAAGTTAGATTTGAAACAAAACCATGAGTGAGAAGGGTTGCAGGGAACTATAGGACCCATACACACCAATGATCTATATACCAGATCTATAGCTATGCGGTGTATGAAGCATGGACTGGCCTACAGAGAGACAGAGAGGGACTTCCTTCAGGCTCAATTAAGTGAGTACAAACTTTATTCAATAATATAATTTTAAATATAATTCTTAGATTTTTTAAAACAAAATACTACATAATATTGAAGAATTAACATGGATTAAATTTACAATACAAATTAAAAAGCATATATATAAGAGATAAGTATTTTATTATTAATCTTAAAATAAATTATAACTCTGAAAATCAATTAAATCCATAAAAAGTACATTATTAAAGACATAATGCAATATAAAACTTGACCAGCAGAGGGCAGAATTCACCCAGCAATTCTTCTAAAAGGTAAGTCTAATAATGTAACTCAAAAAACAATTTCAATTCATCAATAAAATCACAATTTTTTTGGGGGTGCAATACATACCTCGACCAGCAGAGGGCAAACCTCGCCTGTAGGAAACATCATTACTTAAGGTATACAGTCTCTTAACTCAATAATAATACAATAATAAAATAGGTGCTTAATAAAATAAAAAATAAAATAATAATATAATAAAATAAAAATAGTATAAAATAATAATATAATAAAATAAAAATATAATAATATTAAATAAAAATTAAATAAATAATAAAATAAAAATGAAGTAATAAAATGAAAAAATAATAATAAAAATACAATAATACTGAAATAAAAAACAAAAATAATATAAATGAAATACAAAATCGAATACTATGAAAATACAAATGTTAAATAGATAAAATATAATGAATTATAAAATGAAGAAAAATAAATAAATAAATATAATACAACAAAATCACCTAATTGGCTTGGGACACACACCAAGGTTTGATCAACCTTGGCTGGGCCTCTCCTCAGGTGAGGGTGTCTAGTGAGAAATGGCCGAAACACCCTGTGATCCTGGGGTCCACTACTGAGGATGTGTCTTACAATTTGGACTTAGTCCACATAGAACCTTATGGGAAACCAGATGAGATCTCATCCCAATACAGGAAAAATAAAGAAAAAACAAAACAGATACCCCATAAACAGGGGAAATATAAAACAATGTTACTGCAATCCAAGAAGTATACAAGGGAATGACATCTAATATAAGGAAAACATGAAAAACAAAAGGAGAAACTAACCAAAATATCCCAGAAACAGGGGAAATAATAAAACAATGTTACTGCAATCCAAGATGTAAACAAGGGAATGACATCCAATATAAGAAAAACATGAAAAACAGAAGAAGAAACCAACCGGAATATCCCAGAAACAGGGGAAAGAATAAAACAATGTTACTACAATCCAAGATGTATACAAGGGAATGACATCCAACATAAGAAAAACATGAAAAACAAAAGAAGAAACCAACCGAAATATCCCAGAAACAGGGGAAATAATAAAACAATGTTACTGCAATCCAGGATGTATACAAGGGAATGACATCCAATATAAGAAAAACATGAAAAACAGAAAAAAAAGCAAAAGAAGAAATCAACCAAAATATCCCATAAACAAGGGAAATGCTGAAACACTGATACTACAATCCAAGAAGAATACAAGGAAATAACATCCAATATAGGGTAAGTTATGGAAAACAGACATTAGCAAACATAATGATAACTAGACACAATATATATTCTATCTATCTCTCTTCTCCCTTCCTTCCCTCATGTATATCCATGTATATGAGGGAGTGGGGGGAGGTAGAGTCACAAGCCCTGTCGGGCGGGGGAGAGTTCTCAGTCCTGACGGGCGGCCTCTCCTTACTCTACCTCTCTCATCCTCCTTACTCTACCTCTCTCATCCTCCTTACTCTATCTCTCTCAGACATCGGCAAGCAGAATGATAACTAGAGAAAAATAGACTAATCCTAATTCTAGTTTAAAGGGGGTAGTAAGTGACCAGACTGTGGATCCAATTGAGACGGCCAGTGCACTGCCTTTGGCTCTCCTTAACTGCCCAGTCGTCGGACGAAGCAGGGAGTGTCATCGAGATAACACAAATACCTAACCCTAACCCTAACCCTAATAAAATAAAAATGAAGTAATAAAATGAAAAAATAATAATAAAAATACAATAATACTGAAATAAAAAACAAAAATAATATAAATGAAATACAAAATCGAATACTATGAAAATACAAATGTTAAATAGATAAAATATAATGAATTATAAAATGAAGAAAAATAAATAAATAAATATAATACAACAAAATCACCTAATTGGCTTGGGACACACACCAAGGTTTGATCAACCTTGGCTGGGCCTCTCCTCAGGTGAGGGTGTCTAGTGAGAAATGGCCGAAACACCCTGTGATCCTGGGGTCCACTACTGAGGATGTGTCTTACAATTTGGACTTAGTCCACATAGAACCTTATGGGAAACCAGATGAGATCTCATCCCAATACAGGAAAAATAAAGAAAAAACAAAACAGATACCCCATAAACAGGGGAAATATAAAACAATGTTACTGCAATCCAAGAAGTATACAAGGGAATGACATCTAATATAAGGAAAACATGAAAAACAAAAGGAGAAACTAACCAAAATATCCCACAAACAGGGGAAATAATAAAACAATGTTACTGCAATCCAAGATGTAAACAAGGGAATGACATCCAATATAAGAAAAACATGAAAAACAGAAGAAGAAACCAACCGGAATATCCCAGAAACAGGGGAAAGAATAAAACAATGTTACTACAATCCAAGATGTATACAAGGGAATGACATCCAACATAAGAAAAACATGAAAAACAAAAGAAGAAACCAACCGAAATATCCCAGAAACAGGGGAAATAATAAAACAATGTTACTGCAATCCAGGATGTATACAAGGGAATGACATCCAATATAAGAAAAACATGAAAAACAGAAAAAAAAGCAAAAGAAGAAATCAACCAAAATATCCCATAAACAAGGGAAATGCTGAAACACTGATACTACAATCCAAGAAGAATACAAGGAAATAACATCCAATATAGGGTAAGTTATGGAAAACAGACATTAGCAAACATAATGATAACTAGACACAATATATATTCTATCTATCTCTCTTCTCCCTTCCTTCCCTCATGTATATCCATGTATATGAGGGAGTGGGGGGAGGTAGAGTCACAAGCCCTGTCGGGCGGGGGAGAGTTCTCAGTCCTGACGGGCGGCCTCTCCTTACTCTACCTCTCTCATCCTCCTTACTCTACCTCTCTCATCCTCCTTACTCTATCTCTCTCAGACATCGGCAAGCAGAATGATAACTAGAGAAAAATAGACTAATCCTAATTCTAGTTTAAAGGGGGTAGGAAGTGACCAGACTGTGGATCCAATTGAGACGGCCAGTGCACTGCCTTTGGCTCTCCTTAACTGCCCAGTCGTCGGACGAAGCAGGGAGTGTCATCGAGATAACACAAATACCGAACCTTATGGGAAACCAGATGAGATCTCATCCCAATACAGGAAAAATAAAGAAAAAACAAAACAGATACCCCATAAACAGGGGAAATATAAAACAATGTTACTGCAATCCAAGAAGTATACAAGGGAATGACATCTAATATAAGGAAAACATGAAAAACAAAAGGAGAAACTAACCAAAATATCCCACAAACAGGGGAAATAATAAAACAATGTTACTGCAATCCAAGATGTAAACAAGGGAATGACATCCAATATAAGAAAAACATGAAAAACAGAAGAAGAAACCAACCGGAATATCCCAGAAACAGGGGAAAGAATAAAACAATGTTACTACAATCCAAGATGTATACAAGGGAATGACATCCAACATAAGAAAAACATGAAAAACAAAAGAAGAAACCAACCGAAATATCCCAGAAACAGGGGAAATAATAAAACAATGTTACTGCAATCCAGGATGTATACAAGGGAATGACATCCAATATAAGAAAAACATGAAAAACGGAAAAAAGCAAAAGAAGAAATCAACCAAAATATCCCATAAACAAGGGAAATGCTAAAACACTGATACTACAATCCAAGAAGAATACAAGGAAATAACATCCAATATAGGGTAAGTTATGGAAAACAGACATTAGCAAACATAATGATAACTAGACACAATATATATTCTATCTATCTCTCTTCTCCCTTCCTTCCCTCATGTATATCCATGTATATGAGGGAGTGGGGGGAGGTAGAGTCACAAGCCCTGTCGGGCGGGGGAGAGTTCTCAGTCCTGACGGGCGGCCTCTCCTTACTCTACCTCTCTCATCCTCCTTACTCTACCTCTCTCATCCTCCTTACTCTATCTCTCTCAGACATCGGCAAGCAGAATGATAACTAGAGAAAAATAGACTAATCCTAATTCTAGTTTAAAGGGGGTAGTAAGTGACCAGACTGTGGATCCAATTGAGACGGCCAGTGCACTGCCTTTGGCTCTCCTTAACTGCCCAGTCGTCGGACGAAGCGGGGAGTGTCATCGAGATAACACAAATACCTCGCCTGTAGGAAACATCATTACTTAAGGTATACAGTCTCTTAACTCAATAATAATACAATAATAAAATAGATGCTTAATAAAATAAAAAATAAAATAATAATATAATAAAATAAAAATAGTATAAAATAATAATATAATAAAATAAAAATATAATAATATTAAATAAAAATTAAATAAATAATAAAATAAAAATGAAGTAATAAAATGAAAAAATAATAATAAAAATACAATAATACTGAAATAAAAAACAAAAATAATATAAATGAAATACAAAATCGAATACTATGAAAATACAAATGTTAAATAGATAAAATATAATGAATTATAAAATGAAGAAAAATAAATAAATAAATATAATACAACAAAATCACCTAATTGGCTTGGGACACACACCAAGGTTTGATCAACCTTGGCTGGGCCTCTCCTCAGGTGAGGGTGTCTAGTGAGAAATGGCCGAAACACCCTGTGATCCTGGGGTCCACTACTGAGGATGTGTCTTACAATTTGGACTTAGTCCACATAGAACCTTATGGGAAACCAGATGAGATCTCATCCCAATACAGGAAAAATAAAGAAAAAACAAAACAGATACCCCATAAACAGGGGAAATATAAAACAATGTTACTGCAATCCAAGAAGTATACAAGGGAATGACATCTAATATAAGGAAAACATGAAAAACAAAAGGAGAAACTAACCAAAATATCCCACAAACAGGGGAAATAATAAAACAATGTTACTGCAATCCAAGATGTAAACAAGGGAATGACATCCAATATAAGAAAAACATGAAAAACAGAAGAAGAAACCAACCGGAATATCCCAGAAACAGGGGAAAGAATAAAACAATGTTACTACAATCCAAGATGTATACAAGGGAATGACATCCAACATAAGAAAAACATGAAAAACAAAAGAAGAAACCAACCGAAATATCCCAGAAACAGGGGAAATAATAAAACAATGTTACTGCAATCCAGGATGTATACAAGGGAATGACATCCAATATAAGAAAAACATGAAAAACAGAAAAAAAAGCAAAAGAAGAAATCAACCAAAATATCCCATAAACAAGGGAAATGCTGAAACACTGATACTACAATCCAAGAAGAATACAAGGAAATAACATCCAATATAGGGTAAGTTATGGAAAACAGACATTAGCAAACATAATGATAACTAGACACAATATATATTCTATCTATCTCTCTTCTCCCTTCCTTCCCTCATGTATATCCATGTATATGAGGGAGTGGGGGGAGGTAGAGTCACAAGCCCTGTCGGGCGGGGGAGAGTTCTCAGTCCTGACGGGCGGCCTCTCCTTACTCTACCTCTCTCATCCTCCTTACTCTACCTCTCTCATCCTCCTTACTCTATCTCTCTCAGACATCGGCAAGCAGAATGATAACTAGAGAAAAATAGACTAATCCTAATTCTAGTTTAAAGGGGGTAGGAAGTGACCAGACTGTGGATCCAATTGAGACGGCCAGTGCACTGCCTTTGGCTCTCCTTAACTGCCCAGTCGTCGGACGAAGCAGGGAGTGTCATCGAGATAACACAAATACCTAACCCTAGCCCGAGCCTCGAACCCACCAGCTCTCGGTTATATCATGAATCACTACCCTCACCAATTCTTGCTTGCAGAAATATATGACTAAAAAATAAAAAAATAAATAAAAAATATACATATTTTTTAAACCATCTCTCCTCTCTTCCTTCATGAGAGTGAAGGAATGGGGGAGGTGGGACGTCCAGCCCTGTCGGGTAGGGGAGTGTTCAGAATCCTGTCGGAGGCCACACTCTAGTCCTACTTCCTCCGCCTCCTAACATCTCTCTCTCCTTTTTTTCTCTCTCTCTCACTCTCTCTCTCTCCCTCCCTCTCCCTCTCTCACTGTCTACCTTGTGCTTTCTTAGCTAATCCAGGGACAGTTTAATTTTATGATAACCTTACCTTTATATCTGCCCTAAACCTAAGGTTAGTGGATTCTAAATCCTAACCCTAGCCCTTAGCTTAGCCCTAACCGTAAAGTTAGTGGATCTGAAAACCTAATCCTAACCCTAAAGTTAGTGGAATGTAAAACCTAACCCTAACCCTAATCCTAACCCTAAAATTAGTGGATTTTAAACCTAACCCTAACCCTAATCCTAACCCTAAAATTAGTGGATTTTAAACCTAACCCTAACCCTAATCCTAACCCTAAAATTAGTGAATTTTAAACCTAACCCTAACCCTAGCTTCTAACCCTAACCGTAAAGTTAGTATAGTTTAAAATCTAACCCTAACCCTTTAACCTAACCCTAGTTTTAAAATCTAAGGCAATACATGCCTTAACCAGAAAAAAGGAAAACAAAAAATATTGCAATACATACCTCGACCAGCAGGGGGCAAAATTCACCCAGTTAGTCACTAAAAGTTAAGGGTAACTATATAACTCTAAAAATAAATTAAATACATGAATAAAATGTAATTGTGTAATTTATTGTAATACAATCCTTGACCAACAGGGGGCAAAATTCACCCTGTGAGTCACTAAAAGCTAAGTGCACTAATATAACTCTAAAAATAAATTAAATACATGAACAAAATGTAATTATGTAATTTATTGTAATACACACCTTGACCAACAGGGGGCAAAATCCACCCTGTTAGTCACTAAAAGTTAAGTGTAATTATATAACTCTAAAAATAAATTAAATACATGAATAAAATGTAATTGTGTAATTTATTGCAATACAATCATTGACCAGCAGGGGGCAAACTTTACTCTGCAGGTCACTAAAAGCTAAGTGTAATAATAACCCTTTAAAAAACAAATGAAATGCATTAATAAAATGTAATTGTGTAATTTATTGCAATACAATCATTGACCAGCAGGGGGCAAACTTCACTCTGCAGGTCACTAAAAGCTAAGTGTAATAATAACCCTTTAAAAACAAATGAAATTCATTAATAAAATGTAATTGGGTAATTTATTGCAATACAATCATTGACCAGCAGGGGGCAAACTTTACTCTGCATGTCACTAAAAGCTAAGTGTAATAATAACCCTTTAAAAACAAATGAAATTCATGAATAAAATGTAATTTGGAAACGTAATGTAATACTCACCTTGACCAGCAGGGGGCAAATTCGCCTTTAAAGGGCATTGTAACCTATTAAACTCAATAATTACATCCTTTAACTTAATAATAACATCCCAAGAGTTAGTTGACTTACAAAATACTCAATAACCCACCCATTTGGAATGAAAAAATAGGATAAAGTACAGTAAAAAGAGATAAAATAAGTGAATTAAGTTAGATTTGAAACAAAACCATGAGTGAGAAGGGTTGCAGGGAACTATAGGACCCATACACACCAATGATCTATATACCAGATCTATAGCTGTGCGGTGTATGAAGCATGGACTGGCCTACAGAGAGACAGAGAGGGACTTCCTTCAGGCTCAATTAAGTGAGTACAAACTTTATTCAATAATATAATTTTAAATATAATTCTTAGATTTTTTTTAAAACAAAATACTACATAATATTGAAGAATTAACATGGATTAAATTTACAATACAAATTAAAAAGCATATATATAAGAGATAAGTATTTTATTATTAATCTTAAAATAAATTATAACTCTGAAAATCAATTAAATCCATAAAAAGTACATTATTAAAGACATAATGCAATATAAAACTTGACCAGCAGAGGGCAGAATTCACCCAGCAATTCTTCTAAAAGGTAAGTCTAATAATGTAACTCAAAAAACAATTTCAATTCATCAATAAAATCACAATTTTTTTGGGGGTGCAATACATACCTCGACCAGCAGAGGGCAAACCTCGCCTGTAGGAAACATCATTACTTAAGGTATACAGTCTCTTAACTCAATAATAATACAATAATAAAATAGATGCTTAATAAAATAAAAAATAAAATAATAATATAATAAAATAAAAATAGTATAAAATAATAATATAATAAAATAAAAATATAATAATATTAAATAAAAATTAAATAAATAATAAAATAAAAATGAAGTAATAAAATGAAAAAATAATAATAAAAATACAATAATACTGAAATAAAAAACAAAAATAATATAAATGAAATACAAAATCGAATACTATGAAAATACAAATGTTAAATAGATAAAATATAATGAATTATAAAATGAAGAAAAATAAATAAATAAATATAATACAACAAAATCACCTAATTGGCTTGGGACACACACCAAGGTTTGATCAACCTTGGCTGGGCCTCTCCTCAGGTGAGGGTGTCTAGTGAGAAATGGCCGAAACACCCTGTGATCCTGGGGTCCACTACTGAGGATGTGTCTTACAATTTGGACTTAGTCCACATAGAACCTTATGGGAAACCAGATGAGATCTCATCCCAATACAGGAAAAATAAAGAAAAAACAAAACAGATACCCCATAAACAGGGGAAATATAAAACAATGTTACTGCAATCCAAGAAGTATACAAGGGAATGACATCTAATATAAGGAAAACATGAAAAACAAAAGGAGAAACTAACCAAAATATCCCACAAACAGGGGAAATAATAAAACAATGTTACTGCAATCCAAGATGTAAACAAGGGAATGACATCCAATATAAGAAAAACATGAAAAACAGAAGAAGAAACCAACCGGAATATCCCAGAAACAGGGGAAAGAATAAAACAATGTTACTACAATCCAAGATGTATACAAGGGAATGACATCCAACATAAGAAAAACATGAAAAACAAAAGAAGAAACCAACCGAAATATCCCAGAAACAGGGGAAATAATAAAACAATGTTACTGCAATCCAGGATGTATACAAGGGAATGACATCCAATATAAGAAAAACATGAAAAACAGAAAAAAAAGCAAAAGAAGAAATCAACCAAAATATCCCATAAACAAGGGAAATGCTGAAACACTGATACTACAATCCAAGAAGAATACAAGGAAATAACATCCAATATAGGGTAAGTTATGGAAAACAGACATTAGCAAACATAATGATAACTAGACACAATATATATTCTATCTATCTCTCTTCTCCCTTCCTTCCCTCATGTATATCCATGTATATGAGGGAGTGGGGGGAGGTAGAGTCACAAGCCCTGTCGGGCGGGGGAGAGTTCTCAGTCCTGACGGGCGGCCTCTCCTTACTCTACCTCTCTCATCCTCCTTACTCTACCTCTCTCATCCTCCTTACTCTATCTCTCTCAGACATCGGCAAGCAGAATGATAACTAGAGAAAAATAGACTAATCCTAATTCTAGTTTAAAGGGGGTAGGAAGTGACCAGACTGTGGATCCAATTGAGACGGCCAGTGCACTGCCTTTGGCTCTCCTTAACTGCCCAGTCGTCGGACGAAGCAGGGAGTGTCATCGAGATAACACAAATACCTAACCCTAACCCTAACCCTAACCCTAACCTAACCCTAACCCTAACCCTAACCCTAACCCTAACCCCTAACCCTAACCCTAACCCTAACCCTAACCTAACCCTAACCCCAGGACCCTAACCCTAACCCTAAGACTCTAAAACCTAACCCTAACCCTAGGACCCTAACCCTAATCCTAAAACCCTAACCCTAGGACCCTAACCCTAACCCTAAGACTCTAAACCTAACCCTAACCCTAGGACCCTAACCCTAATCCTAAAACCCTAACCCTAAGACCCTAACCCTAACCCTAACACTTTAACCCTAACCTTAAGACCCTAACCCTAATTCCAGGCTTCGATTGCTTAATTGCAATTTTATTATCATTATTTTTTAAAAATAGGAAAATTAGGGGGTATTTAAGGGGTTAAAAATTTATGATTTTATAAAAGGATTGGGTTAAATATAAATTTATATAGAAAAATGGATTTGGGGTATAATATAAAGTTTTGTAGGTAGGGATTGATTAATATGTGGCATTTATGGGGTTAAAATTGGGATGGGATACTTAAAATAATATAATTTAATATGGGTGGTTAAAAACGTTTGGCATTTATAGGGTTAACATTGTGGAAAAGCCAGTTGTCTTTCTATTGCTTAAATCTTTGGGGGAAAAAAGTGGGAGGAGCCTAGACTCAGTAGAGGGGAATAGGAGGCTCATTCTGACTCTGGCTCTTGAAGAGGTAACATCTCTCTCTTGAGGTCTGGAAAGTTTGTTTTTTAACAGTTTTTTTTCATGTGCCATGCCTGAAGAAGACCCATAGGGGTCGAAACGTCGCGCAAAGGCACACATACATTTTATTTGGGGAGTTTGTTTTGTTTGTTTTGTTGTTTTTTTGGGGTTGATCTTTAAAAAAAGACACCATTTCTTTTCAAGTTTTATTTCTTTATCATATATAAATAACAAAGGCTTCATCGTAGATTTATAGCAGAGGAAGTACAGTTTGATTTGTTTTACAGTACCTGAAAAAGGACAATTTATTTATTTTGTTATACTTACCGGAACATACCGGACACCTGAAAAAGGGTAATTTTATTTTGTTTACTTACCGCGAACCTGAAGAAGGATTATTTTATTTATTTATTTGATTTTATACTTACCGGGTATACTTACCGGATACCTGAATAAGGGAATTTTATTTTGTTGACTTACCGCGAGCCTGAAGAAGGACCATTTTATTTATTTATTTGATTTTATACTTACCGGGTATACTTACCGGATACCTGAATAAGGGAATTTTATTTTGTTCACTTACCTGAAACCTGAGAAGACCTGAAAAAGGGAAAGAAATGTATTTTGTTTAGTTTTATACTTACCTTGGGACTTACCGTATACGGAAAAAAGGAAAATAAAGAAAAAAAGAAATACTTACCGTATACGGTAACCGGATAAAAAGAAAAAAAGAAACACTTACCTTATACGTAAACTTGAAAAATAAATAGTTTCCGTATACGGAGTAGATAGCCAGTATGGCTGGCTACGGGGACGGATGGACGCAGGTGTGGTACGGGAGGAGAGGTCGCCCCCGTTACCAGGGACCTGCACAGGACCAACGGTGGTCAAACAGGGGTTGGGATGGGAGGGGGAGGGCCCGTGCACCACCTGTCTTCCAGGCTGGAGGACAGGTTCGTAGACAGTTCCCTAACCCTAACCCTAACCCTAACCCTAACCCTAACCTAACCCTAACCCTAACCCTAACCCTAACGCCCAATGTAAAGCAAGTGATGCAAAACAGAAAAAACAAAAGAGGAAACCAACCAAAATATCCCATAACCAGGGAAAATACTAAAACAATATGAAAGAAGAATCCAACCAACATATCCCATAGATGGGCGAAATAACTAAACAATATTACTACAACCAATACAAGGAAATGGAAGGAAAACAGGAAATTCGGCTCAGAACACAACAACGATAAATCTGCTAAACAAGAACCCGTGGTGTAGAGACAGAGAGGGGAAGTACAGGTCTGGGAGTGTCAAATACACGAGCGCCGGCCAGTGCCTTGCCTTTGACTCCCTATCAACTGCCCAGTCGACGGACGACGCAGGGGGAGTCACCGAGATAACTCTCACTAAACCTAACCCTAACCCTAACCCTAACCCTAACC